>NW_027505473.1:0-177911 GCF_021521415.1 Bidens hawaiensis | reverse complement strand
TATGCGTGAGCATATATGATGCGTGAGCATATGTGATACGCGTGGGCATATGTGATACGCGTGGGCATATGTGATACGCGTGAGCATATGTGATATGCGCCACGTGCATAGGTTTTGGCTGTGTCTTCATGACATCCTGATTTCAAGCTTCTTGTCTATATCTTGTGGGTTGACCCGCCCTCCTCGATGTTAAGGCGAGTGCATACCTCTTCAAAGATTATGAAAGAAGTGATGCGTGCCTTCATACACTAGAAGATGAATAATCCATATTAATAATTTAGAAGAAACAAAAAGTTGTATAAATGGTATTATGGTAGTGACCTTGATTAGTATTTATCTTTATCTAACTAAACTAATAAAAGAAAATAATAAGGATGATGTGTCAATCCCACATTCATTCTTGGCATAATCTCTATTCTCATTCATTCTACCTATCAATGGGTTATGGAGCAAAACCATATTGACAAATGGGTTATAATTACCTTTCTAATTCTCTAATCTTTCATCTCATTCATCCTAACTATCCATTGGTCATGGGTCAAAATAATTTTGCCAAATGGGTTATAATTTAATTTCTAATTCTTTAATTTCTCATATTATTTATCCTACCTATCCATGGGTCATGGGACAAAACAATTTTGAGAAATGGGTCATAATTTATGTTCTAATTCTTTAATCTCTTATCTCATTATCATAGTTATCCACGGGTAATTGGTTAAAACAATTTTTGCAAATGTTGTATATAAGAAAAATCGAATTTGTAAATTTGAGATTCTATACTTCTTATTGTTTGTACTATATATTTTATCTTCTTTTTATCTATAATTTTGTTCATTCTTTCAGATAATGGATCTTTTTATCTTTATTATTTTACAAATCCCGTGTAATACACAGGTTCAAAAGCTAGTCAGGGATAAAATAGATAGAAAATCCCTACTAACATTATTTGAAGCGAAAACTAATCTCTAACTTTTAAAGGAAAAATAGATCTACCATGCGTCATGCGGATGTTCTTATGTTTGGCTGGGCGGGGGGTAAGCATGCGTGTGTTGACCTCACTGGGGTGTCCCCGTTAGTGGGGCTGAGAGACAGTGACTTCGTACCGGGACATGCGGTTTTGAGATCGGAATCTAGGAAGGTTGTTAAGCATGAGGCAGCGTGTTTGGAGAATCAGCACGTGTTCATTCCATTTGCCTTCGACACTTTTGGATCCCTAGCTCCCGAGGCGGTTTGTTTCTTGGAGCGGATGCAGAAGGTGGTCCACAGTTACTCGCAAAAGCCCGAGGAACCAATGATTTATATTTAGTAGAATAGGTTTTGCGATTCAAAAGGGGATAGCAGCGTAGCTTGTTACTCGCTTACCCATTATCTAGATGTAGCTCGATTTGTGTTATATATAAATTATTATTATCAAATAAAAAAATAAAAAAAATAGGGAAAACAACTTTCAACGACGGCCGTAATATATTAAGATGAAAAATTTAACACTTAATTTTCATAATCTTACACTTCTCATGAGGTTAAAATCAATAAAATTGGTTAAATAACTTTATAAAATAAGTATCAAATACAAAAACATATTATTTTGTCTCCAAGTTGTTACGTACGTGTATTTTCATTCAATAAAATAACGTATATATATATCATAGAATTGTAACTAAGTTTCAAAAGTGTTTCAATTAGGTCACTTATGCACATTTTTCTCAAATTAGGTCACTAAATCTTCAAATCGAGTCTCACCGATTTTTTTTGTGTAAAGAAAGAAATTAAGGATAAGATATGTGGGTCAGAATTTGCAATATATGTAGTTATATTTGAAAAATATTAAAAAAATTTAACTATTTTAAAATTCATAAATAAAAAATAAAATCCACGTCGCCACTCAACGTCAACACCAAATAAAAGATAAAAAAATTTCCTATTAGAAACAAAAAAGAAAAACGCTAAAAAAATATGTTAAAACCTTTAATTTAACAAAATATGATAATTGAGTGCTTAACTGAAACACTTTTTAAAATTAAGTGATTTAATTAGAACATTTTTAAAACTTGGTTATTATTATATAAAGTTGTCCCATTTATAAAATATAGAAATATGATCACCATTCAACATTCACCGATGCAATTATTAAAAGCAATAACTAAATATCAATAGTAGTTCATGGACCATTTTTGTAATTTATTCAATAAAAAAGTAAACTCGTCTAAAAGTATTGCATATATCACTTGTACGGTACAAGCTAACCGTTTATGTTTAGATACAAAAATGCAAAGTGGAGAATGAAAGCTTACTACTCTCTTCCTGTGACTAACACGCGCCTCACAAAGTCCTTGAAATATGCCGTTTATGGCGCGTTGGTTTACATCATACTATGTTCGAGCGAGTAGAGTAGCGTAAATGGGTAAAGCAAGCCTTTTTGCATATGAGTTGTACCGTACAGATGAATCCAACGCCTCAAAAATCGAGTTATGTCAACGTCACTCTATACATGTACCTTACGCAATTGCGTTGGTACCATCAACTCCCGACCAATTTGATAATAATTCAATAAAATAATAAAACTTATAATAAAAAAATGAATAAACATATTGTTGTTTTATATATGGCTGTAAACGGATCCAACCGAATAGAACGAGGTATTGTCTGTGTTCATCCGTTAAGTTTTTGTCGGACAAACAAATGATTCACGAACACTCTGTCGAACGAAAATTCGTGTCTGTGTCCATCCATTAAGGAATTGAGTTTGTCCATGTCTGTTTGTGTTCGTTGTAAACGGATGCTAACGGGCAAACAGACACTAATGGGCTCCAATAAACACTAATGAACAAACGAATACACATATATTAATGAACACTAATAGATAAATTAACATTAACATGCACTAATAGACAAACATACATAAACGACTCTAATGACAACGAACATAAACGATCGGATTTTTATTTCAAAAAGCATAATCGTTGACGGATATTCACGAACACTATTGAACGAACAAGGTCTCTGTGCACGTTCGTTTGTTAAGCTTACTGAACGAAAGTTTTTTGTTCATGCTCGGTTCGTTACATAAACGAACAAACATAAACGAACTTATTACCAAACGGACGCCTGGTTCATTTACAACCATGTATATAAAATAGGATAGGATATGATCTACTATAAAGGTAACAATATCTAATTTTGAAAATGTGTAAAAAGTTATGGGTTTGGGTTTACTATAAGATGCACATTAGGGTATGGTTATTTTTATCACAAGTTTTATTATTTTGAGACTATTTTAACGATTAAGGTGCTGTTTGTTTTTTCAGAGTCGAAATGTCTGCAGTATGCGGATCACATCTGCAGACATCTATAGCAGAAGAGGTGGATCAAACCTCTACAATCTGCAAGAAGAAGATTGTTTGTTTTTTAACATATGCAGTCTGCTAAAACAACCATTCAACATAAACCAAAAGCATACAATGTCATCGATATCGATTCATGCAATGTAAACATAAACCAAACAACCATTCAACATAAACCAAATAAAGCAAAAGCATACGATATCAACATAGCAAAAAAAAATTTATAAACCCAAAAATAATTTTTGTAACAAATTATAATAAAAGTTAACTAATAAAAATTATAAACCCAAAAATAATTTATGTAACAAATTATAATAAAAGTTAACTAGTAAAAATTATAAACCCAAAAATAATTTATGTAACAAATTATAATAAAAGTTAACTAGTTTAACCCAAATCTAAAAGAAATGAATATACACATTATTAAATTGATAATCAATCACCAGCTACATATAAAAATCAATAACCCCCAAAATCAGCGACTAATGTTCAGTCGAAGTCAAACGCAATTCAAAACCCAAATCCCACAAAACCCATTTGACCTAAAAACCCAAATTCAACATCATCTTCATAAATTAGAAGCACACAATGATTCTTGTTTAAGGTTTATACAAACTTGGATTATGGAAGGGTGCGGCGGAGGAGCAGCGAGGTGGCCGGCGTAGGTTTGCGGCAGCGACGTGGACGGCGATGAACGACGAGGTTGTGTGGTGGCTGGAGGAAGCGCGGTGTGGGGCGGTGACGGGAAGAGAGGGGTGGAAGAGAAGGGTTGGTTGTAGTTTTGCTAGGGTTTGAAAATAATCAAATGTGAAAATGATGAAAAGAGGGTTGGAAGATGTGAGAAGTGGCTGGTCCAAGTCTGCGCGAAGGAGAGGCCGCTCAAACGTTTTTTAATGAAATGTCTTCCGAAAAACAAACAATCTGCAGACCTAAACATCTGCGCGCGTGGTCTGCGCCGCGCAGACAGAAGAGGTCCAGAAGAGCTTTTCTGAAAAAACAAACACCCCCTAAGGTAATGTGTGTGACAAAAGTGTTTAAACTTCTAGCACCCACTTGCCAAGAGCTGGGATCACTAGTCTAATTAGTCAGAGGTATGGCAAAACCAGTAAAATTCAATTATACACGTATACAAAAGGTTGGTCATTGTGTATCTCAAGAACATCTCATTGGGCTCGTAAAAATGGGTACGTGATTAGGGGTATTTAAGTGTGTTAAACCCATCAAACTATTTGGTGTGCTAAGGCCATTTTCCTACGTTTTTAATGGTGTTTTGTACAATAGTGATGGGATAATTGACCTAATGAGTAGGCATGCTCATGTGAGCCAAGTTGGTGGTGGGATCAATGTCACGGGGTGCCACGTATGTGGTATGAAGAGTTCGCTTGAAGGTTTGCCAAAAGGGTAATACACCATGTCGTGGATGAGTATTGGACATTGCAGGATGGAACTAGGTACCTAAAGGGGTAATGGCTTGGCTAATGTGATCAAATGGATTTTCATTAAGGATAGTGAGTGACTAATCGAGTGGAATATGGTACTTGAACGCATGTGAACTACTTTAGCCATGAAGCAAGTGTAAAGCCCAATAATTTGAGGTGTTGTCTGGTGAAGAGCATTTATGCGTAAAGGATCGAGCATGCTAAAGGTGATTTGCACAATTAACAAGGTTCATTTTCACTTGAAAACGTGTTTAACACATGGTTTATTGTTCAACAGATTTATACATTTTAATTATTGCTTTAATTATCATGCGTAATTTTTTAAAGATAATTTTTAGTTCATTTATAGAGACGATCACTTGTCATGTCCATCATTTTCTTCCCACATGCTACAATCAATGGGGACTTTTTACATATAGAAATGGTTTGTTGTGGTAACAAGTACACAAAGGAATTTTAAATGTCTAGGTATGTTAGCCTAACTATAGGACTTTGGTGTATATGTGGATTTTTGTTTTTACTTTGACGAGGATGAAACGCGATCGACATACTTACAAGACCTCTACTTAAGCTGATTGACTATAAATAAAAATAGACGTCAAAAGTATAAACGATATAATAACTTTAATAACAATATAAGTAATTTTGACCCAATAACATGATGTAATAATGTAATTAACCGTTAAAACCAATATTGTAACACGTATCAATCGTTGAGTAGCTGCCATATCCTTTCTAATGTATCAAAGCTAAGTAGCTTAATGGTAGATGATAAATAAGATGTAAGGCCATTTTGTGTTAGTGTAAGTGGTAAGTACCATTCATGTGCCTAACTTTGCAGTTCAACATAGTCACTTATTGCAATTAAGCAAATTAGGTCACTGGAAAGTCTATTCTGATCATCCCCAAATTGTCAATTTCTCTAATCAAATGGGTTTTAATGAGCACTTTTGCTTAATAACTCATGTGTGTTCTTGATCAAATTGGGGACATTTTGAAGATTGACATTTTCCCAATGATCACACGGAGGAGAAAAAATCGAGCTGGTGGTTAAACCGGCTCATAGGTAGAACGAAGAAGACGGTGACGGTTGACTGGCCTTACCCTTTTGTAGAAGGGAAGCTATTTGTTTTAACGCTTAGTGCCGGGTTAGAGGGTTATCATGTTAATGTCGATGGACGGCATATCACTTCGTTTCCTTATCGAACGGTTAGTAACCATTTTAAACAACTTTATTTGTATTTTAGAAAAAAAAAATCTTTAATTGGAATCAGTTGAGTTTGTTATAGGGCTTTGCGTTAGAAGATGCCACGGGTTTGGCTTTGAACGGGGACATTGACGTGAATGCTGTTTTTGCGGCTTCGTTACCGTCAACACATCCTAGTTTTGCCCCTCAACGACACCTGGAAATGTCGGATAAATGGCGGGCCCCGCCTTTTCCCGACGGGCCTGTTGATATGTTTATTGGTGTGTTATCAGCTGGGAATCATTTTGCTGAACGGATGGCTGTTAGGAAGTCTTGGATGCAGCATAGTCTTATTAAATCTTCACGTGTTGTTGCTCGTTTCTTTGTTGCATTGGTATGTGAAGACACAAATAACACGTTTAACGTTTTAATGTTGCTATTATTATTAATATTATTGTTCTTCACTTCTTTTAACCTTAAACGAGTTGCATTTTCCAGCATGCGAGAAAGGAAGTGAACATTGAGTTAAAGAAAGAGGCAGAATTCTTCGGGGACATTGTGATTGTGCCTTACATGGATAGCTATGATCTTGTCGTGTTAAAAACCGTTGCAATATGTGAATACGGGGTAAGTTATGATAAAATTGGTCTCGTTTCATATGCTAACAGGGTACTTAATTTTTTTTATTTTAATAAATTCAGGTTCGTACGGTATCTGCCAAATATATCATGAAGTGTGACGATGACACGTTTGTGAGAGTCGACTCATCTTTAAACGAAGCAAATAAAATAGGCGATGGCAAGAGCTTATATATTGGAAACATGAATTATTATCATAAACCTTTACGAAGCGGTAAATGGTCCGTCACATATGAGGTATTGATACTATTCTCTGTTCTTTTAATAAAAGTTTTATAACAGATGGTACACTTTTAAGATGATTTAAATATTGTTAATGTTATCAGGAATGGCCAGAAGAAGATTATCCACCGTATGCAAATGGGCCCGGCTACATTATATCATCCGACGTTGCTGATTTCATTGCAACCGAATTTGAGGAACGTAAACTGAAGCTATTCAAGATGGAAGATGTGAGTATGGGAATGTGGGTGGGACAATTCAACAGCACGAAGCGTGTTGAATACGTGCACAATTCGAAGTTTTGTCAGTTTGGTTGCATAGAAGATTATTATACCGCACACTATCAATCTCCGAGACAAATGTTATGTATGTGGCACAAGTTACAGATTTATGGCCGCCCTCAATGCTGCAACATGAGATGATGAGATGACACCCACCGTGACAAAGTGTGGGCCGATCAAGAAAAAATGTGCTCGTTTCGGGATTCTTTGATTATTTTATTTTTTAATATTATTCCCTTCTTTCTTAGATGGGTGTGTTAACTGTTTCGATCATACGTGTATGGGGAAGTTTTGGTACGGGTCGTTGTAATTTAATGTAGAACTTGTTGGATCTTAAATTAAGTACATCTTTCTCCTAGCACATGATTAAAATTGGTAGTTTTATTTACGGGCCAGTTTAATATATGCCGGGTTGGTTTGCGTGGATTTAGTGCGTCCCCAGTGTGACGGTTTTACCCGGTTTTAGGATGCTTAGGTGGCTGTTTTAGGCGATTCAGGGGTTCAACTGGTCATAGGAATTTGTACTCATAAGTTCTAGTTCCGTCACTGATAAGATTTATAACATTTACACGCTTGGTGACGAATTTTGCATAATTTTAGAAAGTAAGTGGTTATTTTATGAAAATTAAATTATAGATTACTTTCAAACATCAATATTTCCACAGTAAAAAGAGACGTCAGTTTGAGGTCAAAAACAAAAAATTACAGAAAAACTCACAAAATTTGATGATAATTTACTTGATAATAATACATTAATTAACATGAGTGTAAGATGTTATCATATAGCCTCTAAAAGCTCAACCCAATGAAAAGCAAGAGAAGCAACAACAGACTCGTGCACGAACCCTTCAACACGTTTGCGCCCGAACCACGAGGTGAAGTTGGAGATGGTGTCAAACCCGAACCCGCGGTCGTAGTTTCATATGCACACGTGTAACCACAACGGCTCGGGGGAACAACTCTATACACGCCACTAGAAGTTAACAAATACACATCCTTGTTATTGTCTTGACCGAACGAAAAAAGATAACCCAATGCAGGAATCTCACTCCCGGGTACAAGATCACATGGGACCGGAGAATCCTTAGCACAACCGAAAGTAATACCATTCGTTGTAAAGTTCCCGCTATTCACCGGTGTTTCGAACCCGGCCCACATATTATGCGCGTATAGATCCCCAAACAAGTAACTGAAAAACAAAAAACAGAAAACAAAAACCAACATTCAACATTTGTAACATTTGACTTTGAAAGTCAAAAAATTTCATCAAAAGTCAAACTTTAGTTTACCTTCCTTGTAAACACGGATCGGTTGTGGACCGATAAAAGAACCCGCCTGTAATGGAAGCCGAGCCTTCGTTCTTGTTTACATCCGAATGTTTATATCCCATCACCGAAAAAATAGGATTTATGGAGCTTGCAGATGTGTTTCCACCAGGAGTTCTTTCAGGAGTGTATATAGTTTTTCCTTCATAAACACGCCACCCGTAGTTCCCGTTTTTAGTTATCGTATTCACTTCTTCATATCCGTTCTTCGACAAATGAAACGATATTAATCGGCTTTTGTTTTTTAAAATTGTAGTGTTGTTTGATGAGAATGGTTTGAAAATTAAATACCTGGCCTACATCTCCACACATGAAATAAGATGGTCTTTCTGAGTCAAAGCTGCAACGCCACGGGTTTTGTAATCCTAAGGCCCAAATTTCGGGCAGTAAATCATTGTCTTCGGTATACGGATTGTCACTCGGGATAGAATAGTTTCCCCATAACCCGAGGCTCGTGACTTCTGATTCACCTGGATTTAAAGTATTAAGTTTTGATGATCTGCAGTATGCAAATTGTATAGTTTGACTTTTGAGGTCAAACTATTACTTTTGTTGACTCTAATTTGATGCTTTTTCATTATGACTATAAAAATTTATTTGTTTTTGCTTCAGTTTTAACTTATGTTTTATGCTCTTTATAAAAATTTACAAAATTGTAAACTTTAAGAATTCAATTTGAAGTCAAATGTTTGCCTGTTTGACTTTAAAAGTCAACTGTACATTTTAACTGTTCTGACTCATATTTGACTTACTGGGTATGTTATCAACATCAAATCTCATAATCTTGCCAAGCAGTGACTTCTTGTTCTGTGCAAAATTATACGGATCACCCGCACCACCATCCCCCATCATGAAATACAAGTACCCGTCCGGTCCAAACAGAATCTGTCCGGCGTGATGAGACGTGAACGGAAGTCCCATCGTAAATATCCTCCTCACCTCCACGGGCGAAGCCGTTGTAATCTTAAAAAAAAAAAACAAAAAAACGTATGCAGTAAAATCTCACTGACAGACAAACCATTTATTAACATAAGAATCCGTAAAAAGTAATATTACTTACTACGGAAGCGCGTGAGGATGACGTCACATTAGCCGAGTATTCGGCCACCACACTCTGATACTGGCACGGCTGAGCTGGAGTATCCGAACCCAGCTGCGACGGATCACAATTCACGTCCGAGTTGCACGCACACCGACCCGCGCAACTCGGCGTTTGCGTTTTATCGCAATTAAACGAAGCAAAAAAACGCCCGTTTTGCGCAAAATTCGGGTGCAAAGCAATCGACATCAACCCAAACTGAGTATCAAAATGAACCTCATCAGTCAAGTCAAGAAACGGGTTGGACTCGTCGAGATCCAACCCGCGTCCAGACCCGACATCCGGAATCGTAGCTAACCAAATTTGACCTTTCTGGTTCGAGAAAAACGCGCAGCTCGAACCATCAGTATGAGCCACCATATCCAAATAAGAACCATTGGCTATCTTTTCCAAACACATACCGGTTGGAGGCGATTTCGTGCTATTCGTAGTACTATTCAAGCTCACTTTTTCGCCATCAAAACAAACCGAATCATTTACCCGAGGCCCGCCAATTACGTTACAAAATTCGGACCCCGATGGCCAGATATCACTAAGTTTATTACTCGAATTCGACGACGAAAAAGGCGAATATTTTATAGATACATTTTGACATGTATCCCATACTTTTTCACAAAAACTATTATCATTTGAAACACTAGAGTTGCATAGGACAGGAACATGTGGTGCAACGGGTCGTGTCGTAAATAAGTCTGCTGAAAACGGGTCACATCGCTGAAAATGAATAAATGAAGTTTAATAAATCTTTGTTAAATTTTTTTTAGAACGACAGCTATATTATAAAAAAAATAGCTATGATACATAAATAAGACGGTCCCATAAGTCCATAACAATAATATATAAGTTTATACCGAGCAGAGGATGGATTTAAGGACAGAAGCACAGGCAGGTTGAGATATGTTCAAGGAATCAAACTGTTTCTTTATATTCGAGTCATCTGTCGAATCGCAGCATGAACTGCCATTGTAATTACAAAACACTAGTGGTGTCTTGGGTGTTAATGGTGCTTCTGTTACAATATACAAAATATACAAACAGTTTAATATTTGTTACATATAAAACTATAATCATCAAAATTTTAATAAAAACAACTCACTTGAATTTGTGCATAGTGAAAGTGAAAGAGCAGGGTTGATTATTAGTAGAAACAATGTTATAGATAAGAATATGTTTGTACTCATCATCATCATTGTGTTCAAGAATATCATATGATTCTAATGAGACATTTGACTAGTGTATATTTGTCAAAGAAAACAGAAAGATAAAGATGGGATGGTGATGGCATCAAAAGTTGAATCATGTAGGAGAGTTCATAGTTGACTTTTGCATTAATTCTTTTTGGTTGAATTTGATATTTGGTAGTTGGTATGGTTGCAAATTTCTTACTCTGTCTTGTTGACCATGGTACCTCATTTGTTTTTTGTTTTAAAAATATTAGTGATTATCATTTTCTTAATATCATCGATTTCAACTAACGAATTGACTGCTAACGGTTCTATCTTTTAACTTATTTGTTCTCAACGGTTTACAACTTACAGAATCCTAACGTCATTACTTGCAGGTCGCGGGAAAAACGTTTTTGGGCGGAAAAGTCACATTTTTTGCTGAAAAACTCAACATGAACATCACCTGAACACCGCCACCACCAACCATCCGCCACCAACTGATTCCGACGATGATTCTAGAGTTCCGGCGACCTCGATAATTGGGGTTTTACTAGAAAAAGGTTCCTAAAGTTTAAATCCATGGTTACAAAGATGTTTGGGACGAAAATGTTGAGTTTTCCGGGAAAACAATGTGAGTTTTTTGGCCAAAAACGTTTATCCGGCGACCTGCAACTAACAAAGTTAGAATTCTGTTAGTCATAAACCGTTGGGAACAAATATGATAAAAGGCAGGATCGTTATCAGACAATTCGCTAGTTGGGACCAGCAACAACCAAAATATAGTAGTTGAGATTAATAAAAAACAATACACAATTATTTTTTTTATCATTTGTCATAAATATTAAACTATTTTTTCTGTTAACAACACTAAATTATCTACGGCAGGATTTGAACCTCTCAACCTTCAAAGACGAAACACCTGTTAAGAGTTGTTCTTATAAAAGACATGTTAAGTGATTGAAATTTTTGTCTTAATATGTAACATTTGGTTATGGATAATATCGGACCAAAAAGTTGAAACAATGGGAAGTGTGAAAACACAAAGGATTAAGGAGATCTTGGTTGGTTTTTTGAGTCCTGTGACAGCATTCATTGTCTATACTTGCATATGGATAAAAGGTATTAAATAATAAAAACACCGGCGATATTCAACTCATTGAAGGAGACATCAAACATAAAGAAAACAGGTGAGATGAATTATGATGGTTGCAATAATTTATACAAATCTTTCTGTGTAAAATTCAACCCTTTGTTTTTTTGATAATTTGGATCATTTGTATTATTGTGAAGTTAAATATATTTTACATCTATAGTCATGATATACATAAGATAACACGCGATATTTATATAATCTCGCTTAGTTTACTTTTTTCTTAGTTTTTAAAAAATACATTGATGGAGTGATTTGGTAATCGCATTAAACAGCACATTTATAAACTATATTTTTTAACTAAACAATTCAACCATTTACGTTGAACATCCTTACCTTATGTTAACCTAAGTATTGAAGTTATTCTACCCAAAACCATTGTTTTTAACAACATAGTATATAACATACCTATGTTGAATATGTTGAATGTTTTACCGAAAGATCATGACATTGTGTATCTAGAACGCAAAACTAGACTTCCCCAACTCTTTTTTGTTAAGTGACATGTTCAGTCGCCCTCTTAAATTAAAACACTAACTATTCGTGTTATGACTGAATTACCGATATCAATAATAAGAGAGATACAGAGTCTCTAAATTGTAGGCGTGTGAAATGCATAATGAATTTGCGCGAATAAAAAAAAAGAGCGACTACCTCGTATTTGACTGGTTATTTTCCAGTTGACTTGACATACAAAGACATTTTTTAAACAAAATAGAAAATATTTATGAAAACCAAATACAAACATGTGTATTTACTGATACAGCTTTGTTAAAAAAATCACAAATGGGCATATTTGTAGCTTGTAAATAGATGTTCTGTTTTGAAATTAAAAAGGTTATCCATTTATTTTTGAAACAACAAAAATCTCCAGCTATGAAAATTAGACGTGAAACCAACTATGTATTAGTCATATCAATAGTGTCATAAATATGCCTAATAAACATGTCTAGTCATAGATATTTTAAAGCATGTCTTAACTTCACTGCATAATTAACAATTATAAGACCTTGTTAAAAGATTATTTTAATTTAATAACACAAACCAAAAACTAAATCTCAGTTGAACATAAAAACCATCTATGCGACTCGAAAGAGATGATTAAACCATAGTATAAAGTTTTGAAAACATAATGATAAGTCAAAATTTCAGAAAAAGAAAATAACTAACATTGGTGAATTTTCAACATAAACCAACTGAAAACCGAAGGCTACTTGCTATAGCAGTTAACACTCCTTAAGCTTCTGTGATAGGGTACTCAAACACAACATCTTTACCCGAAAGCTTCCTGTATAGCAGTTAACATTGGTGAACTTTCAACATAAACCAACTGAAAACCGAAGGCTACTTGCTAACATTGGTGAATTTTCAACATAAACCAACTGAAAACCGAAGGCTACTTGCTATAGCAGTTAACACTCCTTAAGCTTCTGTGATAGGGTACTCAAACACAACATCTTTACCCGAAAGCTTCCTGTAGACCCCGCTGAATGTCTCCAGCTTGTACTCGGTGTCATTCCTAGCCTTTGGGTCCAAGAAAACCTGCACAACGTATAACCACCGTCAATACAAAAACACGACAGATCACACGCAAATACACACAGCATTCTTGTATACTATATTAATATATCAAATTGAATAGCATATCACATCCACCTTAATGATTTTGGAACCATCGAGTCTGTAACGAGTACGTTTTCCCACAATCTCAGCAGGATGCACCACATCCTCCAGCATAGCATCATGGACCGCAGTGAGGGTACGGGATCGAGGTCTTTGAGCTGCAGAGCCTTTCTTTGGGGGCTTAACAATACGTCTGGTGGCAATGAAAACCACATCCTGTCACATGAGAATATATTATTATTTAACAAAATAAATTATATGTACTTGAGAAAAATGAAGACTGCAATAACAATATTTGATGAAAGTACCTTGCCACTGAACTTCTTCTCGAGCTCTCTAACAAGCTTAGTGTGGATCTTGCGGAAAGGTTTCCTCAATCGGTACGGAACGTAAACCACAACAGCCTTGCGGTTTCCAGACACATCAATTTGGCTGCATAAAAATCACAAAATAGATATTAACACAAAAAAGATCAAACAATATGTTCACTCAAAATAAATGGATATTTAGTAATTACTTTGCAGAGTTGATGTACAAGTCCTTCAAGTCACTCTTGAGCTCTTGGCGTGTGTTTTCCAAATCAAACAATGCCTGCAGTAACATCATATACACATATAAACAAAGTGAATACTAAAAATAATAAGAGCAATAATTGAAAGAATAAGAAAAGAAAGTAACCTGAGCAACACTCTGCTCAAACTCGGTGGGTTCGACGTCCTTATCCTTTTGGATCTTCTTCATTGAGGTATACATCTTGAAGATCTGTAACAAAAAAAGGAATTATTGTCATGAACATAATTGCAAGCTCTAAGTCTCTAACAATGTTAAATTATTAATTTTCATAAAATTACAATTTACAAAATCACAATAAAAGTATTATAAACACAATAGCAAAACATTTGGTTTTTCAAGTAAATGTAAGACTACAGGTATGTTTGGATGGTTTTTTTATGAGCTTCTAGCGTCAAGTTTTTTTTTTTTTAAAAAGCTCCTAGTCGATTAAAATCCTTGTTTGGTTGAAGGAGCCTGAAGCTTTTAGATCATGAGAAAAAACTTAAAGCTTAGCGTTTAGCGTTTAGAAAAAGCTACAAGCTTTTAGTAGTTTAAATTACTTAAATAACCTTCCAAAATAAATACATTTAATATTATTTTTTTTAGTTATGCTCGTTTTGGTCATTTTATACACTTTATTAAAAGCTCAAGCTACTATGCCCCAAGCATCTAAATATATCTAACATGCTACAGCTACCAGATGCCAGCTTCAAGCCACCCGCTAGTTTTGCCAAACATACCATATATCCACATAATGCAAATCAAAAGCCACTGAAAACACACAATTCATGTGTCCTATACAACCAAAAACTAATTTTTATTCCGGTTTTAATCAATTGCCATCTTGAGAGTAACAGTTACATGTATTGATATATGCCTTTAAACAAATAAATGAAAATAAGAAACAAATACTTCATTTTCAATAAATTAGGCATCTACTTAATGTACGGAACACTATGAGAAGAACAAAGCTTAAGGCTCAACCGTCCTTCACTCAAGGCTCCACAGCTAACAGCAATAATTAAAATCATATCACATAAACCAATAGCTAAACAAATATTACAAGAATCAAACACAAATGAATGAATGAATAATATTGTATTATTTAAGCTTAAAAATGAAGAAAACAAACAAAATGTGTGAATGATTTACGGAATTTGAATCTGAGATGATAAATAAAAACAATGAAAGCTTACGTTGAATCGTAGGGTGTGAGGAAACCCTAAGCAGCTTGGGGGAGTTGCGTTTGAGCGAAGAAGAAGGCTGCTGCTATAGGCACATAACAGAAGGGTTATGTATTGCCTGCCCTAGTTCAATTTTTAGGGTTACAGGCTTGGGCTTAAACTGTAGACTAGGCCCAGTTGTGTTTTCACAAGCCTAAACTATTAATATTATTTGTATTATACTGGGCTAAAAAAATTGTACAACCGGTTGAATTAGAGGTGCATAAATCAAGTTTTTCAAATACCCTGGTTCGGGTATGTAATCGGGTTCGAGTATGGTCGGATATTGGAAAATCGGGTATTGGCAATAACCGGGTCGGGTTCGGGTCCGGGTATTGTCTCTAAAAACCATACCTTATGTATCGGCTTCAGGTCGGGTATAGAAGCAGGTATTCTAAAACTGGGTATTGAAAAAAAACCTTATTTCGTTTTTTTTGGATTTGTTTAGGTATTTTTCGGATATATATTGGATTTTTTAAAGGGTTGCACCTTTTAGGATTATTTTTCCGGGTATTTTTCGGGTAATCGGGTATTTGAAAAACCCGGTTCCGGGAATTTGTAAAACCTAGTTCAGGCATGGAACCGGTTCGGGTTTTCGAGTATTACCGGGTACAAATCGGGTCTGGTTCCTAGTACGGGTTCGGGTATTAAAAACTCGGGTATAAAAACAACCGATTCCGGGTATTTTTCGGATCCGGTTCCAGGTTCGGGTTTTTTGTGCACCTTTAGGTTAAATAATTTATCTTATAGTTATCTATAAATGCAACTTCTAACTTCAAAAATAACACACATGTGATGCAACTTGTTAAAGGTAAATTACATTTTTTTTGTTTAGAGAAAGAAAATTATGTGTATTTTTAGTGGTCTGTCATATTAACTACCGCCTTGAAATTTGTAATGCTTTGCAACTTGTGACAATATCAGTGGTTTATATTATAAATAGTGTGGTTTTGTGAGACAACTATAAATATTAAATTGTTATTTAACACATATATAATATTTTTGTGGCATATATCTTGCATATATTATTATTATATTAGTTTAACACTTCTATATAAGAGATCGGCTCCTGCATAATAGTGCCAACTGCTAATAGTGGATATTTCTTCGTGTTGAGTGTATGGAGAGAGCCAGAGAGGGGGTGTAATTACCCAACACATCTTTATTATTACGCAACATATGCATAATAGTAATGCAGTTATGCAGAGTTATAAATGGTTCATCCGTTTTATCACAATTATTGTTTTATCAAGGGTTCAGGTCTACTTAATAGTTTGTCGTCATTTTCGAGTAACTTGAGATAGACGTGAACAAAAAACCGGTTTCGGAACCGAACCGGTGGAACCGACCCGGAACCGGTTCCAGTTCGTACCCGATGGACCAAATACCCGGTTTGGGTATTTTTCTACCCGAAAATCATACCCGGTTCCCCTATTTGTATTTCCCAATCGGTTCCTACCCGGTTCCTAATTGTACCCGGTCCGGTTCCTACCCGAAAAAACCGGTTCCGGCGGTTTTTTAAAAAAAAAGTCAAACACAGGTCAAACTAGCCATTGGAACCGGTTTTTGAGACACAAAAGAGCCGTTGTAACCGGTTCCAACGGTAATATAGCCGTTGGAACCGGTTCTTGATGCCCAAAACCTATATATAAGTTGTTTTACATTACTTGTTTCACCACCAAACTCAAAAACAAACTAAAATACTTCTCCTTTAGCAAACCCGACCATCCAACTAAATATTACTATGGCACCCATCAAAAAAACTAACAAGAAGGCTAAGAAGAGTGTTTTTATTGAACCCGTTCGTGCTATAGATGACCCAAATGTTCTTGCGGTCGTCACCCATAACCGCAACCAAGACATATGGAAGAATTGGGATTTGGTTGTCAATGTCGAAGGTGATCAAAAGGCTCGTTGCAAACTATGTGGAACACAATTAAAGCACGATTCCAACTCGACTTTGAGAAAGCATATCGAGAAGCCATATTGCAAGGTCTTGAAAGGGATTGGCACGACCGATCAAGTTGACTTGGGTAAAGATGGTACACTATTTCGTTACAACACGACTCAAGTTCAAGATAGAATGGCAAAGTTCATTATTCAACGAGGTTTGCCGTTTAACCACTTTGATGACCCGGATTTGACGTCGTTGATTCGAGAAACTCTACAACCGCGATACACACATGTAAGTCGTACTACCTTAAGACGTCATTGTATCAAGTTGTGGGAGTGTGCTAAAAAAGAGTTAATCGAGTTTTTTCATTCTTTACAAGCGATGGTTAGTTTAACTACCGATGTTTGGTCGGCACCACATGGGTTGCCCGAATCATACATATGTGTTACCGCTCATTGGGTTGATCCGGTGACATGGCAATTGATGAAACGAACCATCGCTTTTGAAAACTTCCCGTACACACGTACCGCCGAAAAATTGTTTGACTTGCTTGATGAGGTTATAACGACTTACAATTTGAGAAATAAAATATTTTCGATTTCGTTTGACAACGCATCAAATAATACCAAGGCGGCCGAAAAATTTATCATTAAATATTCACCGCCTTGTTTCGGGGATTTTTTTCATGTTCGATGTGTTGCACATATCATCAACTTGGTTATTCAAAAAGGTCTCGACAATGAAAACATTTGTGACGATTTAAAACATTTTAGACTTATGTTACAAGATGTCTTCAAAAGTGGTAAAAGAAGACATCTTGAATATAAGAATTATTGCAAGTCGGTTGAAAGAAAGTATTTGGGGCCGAATTGGGATGTTCCAACCCGTTGGAACTCAATTTGTCATATGCTCAAGTATGCGTTCGCCCAACGCCAAACTCTACAAAGTTTTCATAACAATCTTGTTGACGTACGAGAGGCCGATATGCTTCCGGAAAGTGTTTGGTTCAATGTCGGTTTTTTGTTGGGGTATCTTGACGTGTTCAAAAACTCAACAACAAAGTTATCGGGAGTCTATTACCCTACTAATTGTTGGGTTTTGCAAGAATTATACTACATGTCTTATACTTTTAAAGAGTTTGAGGAGAAGAACAAACTATTTAAGAATATTGTTGCGGTTATGAAGGAAAAGTTCTTAAAATATTTTGAAAACATACCGCCGGTCTTCACTTGTGCCGCCGCTTTAAACCCATATTGGAATGTTCATGGGGTTGAGAGAACGATCGAAGAAATATTCGACAACATGGGTATGCACGAGATCGACCCGAAGTTGTCGACGGAAGCGTGTGAAAAGTTTAACAAAAACCTTCAAGACCTTTATGACCATTATTTTCAACTTTATGGTCCAAGCACGAGATCGTCTTTTGTTAAAAAAACAACGACTAGTAGGCCGAGCAAGGACCTACTTATAAACTTGATGAATGGGATTCGTGAATAGGCATCTAAGAGGCAAAGAGGAAACACACCAACTAGCGAACTTGGTCGATATAGTGGAGCAAACTATGTTGAGGGTGCAACGGTCGACGAGGTTCGCAATATTGATTTGTTGGCTTGGTGGAAAGGAAAACGAAACGAATTTCCTATTCTATTCGCCATGGCTCGTGATTTGCTTGCCGTACAAGCCTCAACGGTTACTTCCGAATCGGTTTTTTCTCTTAGTGGGAGGGTATTATCAATGCGAATAACAAAATTAACTCCCGAGTCTCTAGAGGTTTGCATTTGCCTAAAGGACCATTTGGATGCGGTTGATCGTGTACAACACAAGGCGAATTTTGAAGAGAAATACCAATAGAGCGTCCTATTCATGATGAGGAGGCGGAGGACGGGCTTTCTTCCGATAACGAAGACGAGGGTGGAGACGAGAATGAAGACGAGGGTGAAGACGAAGAGGAGTTGTAATTTTTATTTGTTTTAGTAAAACTATTTGTAACAAGTTCAACTAATATGTAGTTTTGATTTGTTTAATAATAACTACTTTTATGTTGTTTATTTCTTATTAGTCATGATTAATTTTTTGTTACTTTTTTAATAACGACGAACATTTTATTTATTTAAACACTAACTATTACAAACATTATTAAAACATAAACGATACTAAACATAACAACTTAAACTTAAAAACAACGTTCGTCGTTTTAATCCGGCATTCTACAACGATTAAGCGTTGTCACCGGCGGTAGATGCTTGGGTTGTAGAGCCGGACAACTCTCCCACTTCCGCTTTTTTAGCATCCAAACTTCTTTTCTCTCGACAATACTTATTCGTATATTTTCGTAATGTCGAGTTGGACCCTGCTTTAAGAAACTTCGAGCAATATTTGCAACGAGCCATCTCTTGTGAGTCGGTCATGAGACACAAATCGTGATGAACCCAAACATCGGGGCATCTAGTTGTTTCGATCACCATAACAACGTCGTCATTAGTTGACATTTGTTGTCAGTTTAACCTTAATTGTGATTGAGAGCGTGTTATATAGTTTGGGAAGTGGTTTAACTAACAACATACAAGACATTGCTATTTATAGTATGTTTTCAAGCTTGATATAGTAAAAAAAACCGGTTCCAACGGTCAAAAACGGCTATATAGCCGTTGGAACCGGTTTGTAACGGCTAGTTTATTTGAATTTCAAAAAAAACCGGCGGAACCGGTTTTTACGTAATAACCGGTCCCGGTTCCTAATAGTTGGCATTTCGAAGCATCGGTTCGGGTCGGGAACCGAACCGGTTCCTGACTGGAACCGGTGCCATTCTCTACCCGGTGAGAAAAAACCAGGTTCCGGGTTTTCTAACACTACCTGATTTGTGCACGTCTAACTTGAGATATACACAAGATCATTAGAGCATTCACTTCTCATCCCCAATCCCTATCTCCGTCTTTAAAAATTAAGAAAATCACTTCCATAGTTCCATCCCATTCCTCGTCCCTATACTCAACCCCACAGTTTGAGGGAAAGCATGTCCCTCAAAGTTAAGGTTCACTATTCAATATTCATCCTCCAAACTCACCATATTCAATTAATTGTGACACATACATATTATTTAAGTTAAATGAAAAGAAATACAATAAATAATAAAAGAATAACTTAGGTATGGAGATGGGAAATAAGAATGAAAATTCATAAAAAAAAAAGTTCATATACATAACCACGAATTGAGTTGTTCAATTAAATCAGAAAAGTTGTTTGGACCAGCATCAGAAAAGACAGAAAACTAATTAAAAAAAATAAAATCCTTTTACAGTAAGTTTTTCTAGCTTAAAGTTTAGCCATGGTGTCTTGACATTTGATATAATTCCATTACAAATCAAGGAACCAGTTAAAAGCCTTAGATGACAAAGAGACAACAAAAAACATATCTCATCTCTAAAATCACCCCCACATAACCAAATATGTTGTGTCCGTCTATCAGTTGTCAAGTGCACCAAGAGCTTTCATGTCCTCCAAAAATGCCATGTAAGAATCATCTACACTCGGAGGCTTGGCAACCGATGAGGATGGTGGTTTCACAGTTGACGGTTTTAAAACAGTTGGAGTTGGTGCAGGCTGGGAAACAACAGTTACTGATGAAACAGATGGCTTTGGTTTTGCCTTTGGTGTGGTTGACTCTCTCCTCACCCGAACCGATGCTGGCACCTGTAATATATTTTAAATCAACTATAATAAAAACAAAAGATAAATAATAATAATAATAACTAATAAGTAGGAGATTGATTTAACTTACCATGGCGGTTAGTTGTGGTGTATGTTGAGCCAAAGGCCTCTTAACAACAGTGGATGCAGCAGATTTGACATATGAAGGTTTTTGAGGTACAGTTGGTCTATAAAACTCTTCCATTAGATGAGGTGGTGGTGGCCCGGGAGGAAGCGGCGGTCTCATCATTGGAGGGGGTCCGAACGGTGGCCTTGGCATCATTGGCGGCATCATTCCCATAGGAGGGGGTTGTTGGCCAGAAATTCCTAGCGGTGGTGGCCCTGGAGGAGGCGGCGGGAAATGAGCAATCCCTAGCGGTAGCACCTCTGTCGGCATAACCTGGACCATTCCCGGTCCTGGAACTGGCGGTGGTTGCCTCGGAGGAGGTGGCGGTGGAACCATTTTAGAAAAGTCCTTGGGTTCCGAACCACCTTCATTTCCGGTCAAATTTGGCGGCAGACCTGGCGGTGGAGGCGGTGGAGGAAGCTTAGTAGATGCCGGGTCATCTGACTGACTTTTCTCCCTGTCAGCTCCTGCCGTTCCAGGTGGCAGTGGAGGTTGTGGCATAGGAGGAGGTGGCGGTAACATATCCAGATCTGATGTGGCAGGCTTAGCTGGCATTGGAGGCGGTGGGGGTAAAGGAGGAGCATCTTCTATAGACTCTGATTCGCCGCCAGTTTGTGGCAGTGGTGGTGGTGGAGGTGGTGGCGGAACTGATGAGCCAACATCATCTGAGTCATCAAGCGCTCCAGCACCGCTTGATGAACCTTCCACTAATGGGATTATTGGCCCTAATGATGACTTGTACATAGGTGGCTTTCCGGGTGGTGGAGCACCAGTTGGATTCCATTGAGGATGATAATAAACAGAATCCTGCAAATTAAATTATTTAACTCGTGATGACATTAGCATATGATTTACTAACCAGAATCAAGGTAAAATTTACCTCAGGTTGTGGATGCTTAGCTCTTTCTTCTTCCTCTGCAGTCCGTCTTCGAGGAGGGCCGAGGTGACTGCAAGAACAAATTATAGACTTCAATTTAAAATTTAAAATATGTATAAGTTAAATAACTTTATATATAACTTTTATAATAGAAATGAGATCATGTATGACAAATTAACCTGAACATAACAGGAGCTTCGCCTTTTTCCTTCATTTTCTCTTCATATTCCTGTTGACAAATATAAAACAGACCATGTAGAACTTATAATTCGCTAAATTATGTAATGTAAAATAGTTACTGTAATGTTTTCAAATAATTATAATTTTGAACTTTTACCTTTCGTTTCTTGAGAACGAGATTCAATGTGTCCTCAAGTTGTCTCTTTTTATGTTTTCTGGCTTTGTCCAAAGCACCATCTGCCTCTGCACCAATCAATAGCAAGCAACTATGAGTCTTCAACTAGTGACCAAAGAATATATAATACCAAAAAAGTAACAGAAACATGTAAAAGAAATAATCAAGTTTGTTTCAACCGTATGACTCTGGCATTGTTGTTTTAATTGCAAAATAAAGATAATTGTATATATCACTAAGTCAAAGACCACAATATTAAATGGGAGAAGAAGAATATGAAAAAGATCAACAAACGCCTCAGTAACTATATATTTATAGTAAGAAACTACTGTCATGTCAAGATCCTGGTCAGAACGATTCAACCTGTTACTAAGTTCAACTACTTACATTACCCCATGAAACACTTCAAATCCAACTTTTAGCCAACCATTTTTTTATTAAGACCCTGATGTTATTATCCAATGTTAAACCAGTAACTAGCTAATATCGTTTTAGACAATGTGCATCAATTAATATATAAGCAACATTCAAATCTTTAACCAAAAACATCAGTTGAATTTGAACTTACTCATTGCTTCCAACTTGTCAATTTGCTCCTTGAGCGTTTCCGGATCCTTCTTCAGTATCCCCACCTCTCTTACCTTCTTCCTTTCCTTCTTGTTCTGGTATCAATAAGCACAACCGAAATCCACATTAACAAAAAGAAATCACAACAATGTAACAAGCATAAACCAAATTCCACAAAATCCTAAATATAAAATAATAATAATAATAAATTGCTGCTTCTAATCCTAACTTTTGTGGACTACAAATTTTCAACATTTTTATCACCAAAAAACAAATATAACTAAAGCAATCAATAAGCACTTATGTTAACCCTAGTTACCTCTATCCCTATGCAGTCAATCTCGGCAGTGGCAAAGCTTGGACTGAGGCACCGGGGGGGGGGGGGGGGGGGGCTCAAAATATATACAAAATTTCACAAACGAGGGGGGGCCGGACTCAAATTTTACGCCAAAAAAGGCTAAACTTACACTACGTATAAAAATTTTCGACCGAAAACGGGTGAATTTACACTACTGCGCAAAAAAACAGGGGGGGGGGGACCCCTGGCCCCAATGAAGATTCGCCCCTGAATCTCGGTGATATCTCGTTTATCGGTCCTCATGTGAAATATCGGTCAGAATATCGGTACCGATAATATCAACAATATTGACCGATATTCCCGATATCAGTGTTTTAAGTCTTAATTTTCAACTTTTAGTGTTTAGCGTTGGTGTTTTGAGTCCTAATCAGTTCCTACTTGCTACAATTGTTTTGCAAGTTGCAAAAGGATAATTTGTTAATAGTAGAAGAGTATACTGAATTGTTAGCGTTAAAGTGATATATATATATATATATATATAAATTACGCATGATATTAAAGTTACCGATATCCCACTGATATCTCAAATATCCGATATTTTTCCGCATTAACTGCTTAGCTCTATCCTATAGTGCACATCAATAAAGGAATAAAACTGATACATAAAGTAAAAAAAAAAAATCTTAACTTATGAATTAGGGCACAATAATATTATGACGCTGTAAATTAAATTAGGGCAATAAGAGGCAAGCACGAATCAATTACAATTAAAACATAAACAAATCAAAATACAGACTTACTCGTTTCAATTCTTTCTTACGAAGCTCCTTACGATAGGCATCGGTAGGGTTCATAACTTTGCCTCCTTTTGTCGTCTTCATTTTGATTATACAATTACAATCAAATTATAATTATATATCCGATTGAATGAGGCAAAGTAGAATAATCAAATAATATATTCGATTGTTTTCCGTCAATTATATAAATCAAAACCCTTGATCTGAACCCCTCTTTCGATCTTCACCTTCGTGTTTTGTTTTCTGTTTGTTTCTGGGTTTCGTTATCTTATTATTATTATTATTATTATTATATAGGGTGTGTATGGGATTCTTAATCAAGGCCAAAAGGAGTTTACAGCGAAAAGGAATTATAAACATTTGACTTTTTGAAAAAGAGTTTGTATAAAAGTGTTTGGATTAGCTTATGTTAATAAGTTGTTTTTTAAGGACTGTTTGATTTAGCTTATTCATGTAAAATAACCAAAAAGGACATTATTTTAAAAATTAATAAGATGTTTTTTTAAAAAGTGTTTGGGATTGCTCTATTATATATTTTTTTTCATCTCTAACATATTGAACAAAAAATACTAAAGATATAACATAGAACTCGTTTTCAAAAGTTTAATTTCTTGATTAGACCATAATAATATAACGTTCAGAATCTTAAAAAAACACCAAAATGCACAATAATAACTATAATAATGTCATGCTACATCACGCGTACGATTTCATTACTTCTTGCGCAATAACATCTCTTATCGCTGCCATAAGCATAGCATCATCACCCGTACGATTTGTAGCCGGAAAATCTTCATCGTCTTCATTACTAGCACCATCTTTTATGGGATTGTAAGATTCTTGTTTGGCCTTCCTAATAAAGTTATGAATCGCCATCGACGCTAACACAATACTCACTTGGTGATTGTATGTGTAATTAACGTGCATATCTCTCAATAATGCCCACCTAGCTCTCCACACTCCAAAAGTTCGTTCAATTATATTTCGCAAGGATGAGTGCATATAGTTAAATGTCTCTTTTGCTCCGCGAGGAGCACGCATAGCACTAGTTTGTCCACGTCGAAAATCCGGTATATGATAACGAATGTTCGCACCTTTGTATGGAGTAAGATACCCTTTAGTATTTGGGTATCCGACATCAACAACGTAATATTTATCTACAAATAAAACAATTGTTAGTCGTTTCAAACAAATATTAAGCACATACAAATTGCATTACTAAAATTATACTAACCACCCGTTGGATGTGGAAACTTAAGGGCAGGTCTCTGTAAGGCTTCATTGAAGATTCTCGTGTCATGTGCAGTCCCCTCCCATCCGGCCCATTCAAATGTAAAGCACATGTTAAAATCACAAACAGCCATTATATTTGTGTGGCATACCCCTTTCGACCAATGTACTTTGGTTGTTCGTTCAATCGAACCGATGCCCTCACGTGTGTCCCGACAATCGCGCCAATGCAATCCTATAAATACAACAAGATATCATGATTAAATCATTTGTAAAAAGAACTAGAACATTAAAAACATCGAACATTAGATAATACCTTGAAAATTGGATAATACCGATGATTATTTAATATATATGCGGGTACATCATCATTATAGTTTGCGTCAGGCTTGATGATTTCAGCACTCATCCTAAGCACGGCTTCCAAAACTTTACAGAAATGTCGATGAATGTTTTTCCCGGAATGATTAAAAGATTCTTGGACAAACCTATTAGTACACCCATGAGCTAAAGTCATCAAGAAAATTCCGACCGACTCCTCAGTAGACACATTACGGGTTTGTTTCAATCTGTATCTAGTGACAAGATCTACACATAGTTGTCTAAAAACGGTTTTTCTTTTGAATAAAAACATGCACTGCACGCAAATACCCATTAGAACCTTCTTCAAAGCCGGGAAAAGTGATGACAATGCTCATGCAATCTTCCATTGTTGGAAAGGAAGTATTTGGTAGAAAAGTTTGTATGCTTTTTGTTGATATGGACGGAAATCACTAGTGACGAACCGATATCTCGAATCTTGCTTGGATTAATTGAAACTAATTCAATAAACTAAACTATGATCCTATTACAACAATCTCTAAACTAAACCATTTTGCATGTTAACAACCTCTACATGAAAACAAACAGGTTATATATATTATCTATATTAATAATTATCAATGGAAATAACAAGCATGTTAATAATAAATAAAAACAAACCATTTTGCATCTTCATTAATATAACAAGCAGGTTAATAATATATAAAAACAAAAGAACTTACCTTTATTTTCTCATCCCACCACTCAGGCGATGCATCGATTGAGCTTCTCGTCCCACCGATTCCAGTTTCAAGCCTCATCGATTGTGTATATGGTTTATATATAGTGGGGGGTTAGGTGGTTGTTAATAGAGAATTAAAAGAGAGTGAAGAAACACTAAGTGACCCGGTACAGATTATAGATAATCTGGGGGTTAAGTAATGTTTCCCACGGATGAGGTCTAACTGAGAAGGCTGTTCTTCAGGAGACCTGCAAAACAAACACCGTAAGCTCGTCACTGAGAAGGGGGGAGTTCCTCCTTGTGACCACCCTCCGGCGTGAGAATCAGACTAGGTTGCTCTGAATATAAGTGTATATTAAGAGATTGCTAGATAACTGGATAGCAGATGATCTTACCATTCCAAGATATTGGAGTATTTATAGCCGAATGTAGGTTTCCAAGAAGGTACAGCCGGCTGAATAGTATTCCTGTTCAATCAGTGGACTATGCACAGGCCATACTGGTTGGTGGGTAGGTTACGGCCAACAGTAACAAAGTCGGCTGCACTATTCCACCAACTGTAGATTATGCACGTCCCACTTACTGTGGATTGTACGCAGGCCATGCTGGTTGGTGAATAGGTTACGGCCAACAGTAACACTATTCCACCAACTGTAGGCCGCGCATGCTCCTCAGTAAGGGTTGGTGAGTAGGCAGCGGCTAATAGTGACAAACAGTACTAGAGGGTGCTCCTCCTCGCCCTGTTGTCGATGAGCTGTCACCCTGTGATTGGCTCATGGGCTGTTCTGGTCAGATCGTCTGTCCTGTCCATACCTTGGTAGGCATGGTACAAAAGATCTTTCAGAATCAGACTGGCTCATTTAGGCGGGATTGTTCCCGCCTTGCTCATTCCTTCATGTGACTACTGAAGTAGCTAGTGTCTTGTGCGTGTAGCCCTGCTGTCTGCGGGTAGCCTTCCCTGATGGCTTGTATCCGCAACTGCGGGAACAGGCGGGGTACTTCACCATTGGGAGGCTTTCCCTGCGTGTTCAGCTTGTGTACTGCGCGTAAGATCCTATGAGCATGGTGGGTCCTGCGGGAGCAGATGGCCTTTGCGCAGACGTCCCTGTTCAAGGTGAGTCTTGCGGGACCAACTGGTCTCTGCTGGGACCTACCTCTTCAAGTCCCCTCA
Source organism: Bidens hawaiensis (assembly GCF_021521415.1). Lineage (NCBI taxonomy): Eukaryota > Viridiplantae > Streptophyta > Magnoliopsida > Asterales > Asteraceae > Bidens > Bidens hawaiensis. The sequence goes on along the minus strand of NW_027505473.1, from coordinate 150,621 downwards.
GTCCAATGTTCTTCTCCTGAATGTTTAATAAAGTGAGGTGAACTTTTGGACTTTAAGCAAGGGGTTTTGAAAAGGGTTTCTAGTTTTAAGGTTCTCCGTGGGGATTCTTCCCGCGGGTTTCCTAATGTCACTTGCAAAAATTCCCGATTTTTTTGCTTGATCTTTGGGTATGATGCGGGTAGGTATGTAACCTTCTCGCAAGTCAGGAGCGTTGAGTCTCACTTGTGTGGATTCTCCTTGAGGTTTTAGTGGTTTTGAACATAGTGATCAATTATGTTTAAACCACCAATTCCATCCTGGAGCCTCAAACAATGTATTTCTCGACGTTCCCGCTATGCGGGGATGTTATTTCCGTTTCCACAAGCATTGCCCAGAAGATCCTTCCTGGTTTCAATTCCCTGCCGGGCGCTAGGTATGTGAAGGGTTTTGCCTTAACACTGTACCCGCGCTCGTCTTACGGTTACTTTACTTTCAAGGTACTCCTGGCGTCAATTCCCTGCGGGTGCTAGGTACGTGAAGGGTTTTGCCTTAACACTGTATCCGCACCCGTCTTATAGTTACTTTGTTGCCGGGGTATTCTTGGCTTCAATTCCCTGCGGGTGCTAGGTATGTGGAAGGTTTTGCCTTAACACTGTACCCGCATCCGTCTTATGGTTACTTGGTTGCCAAGGTAAGGGGTATTTTCCCGCTTACCTTTGAATCTTTTTGAATTTTGAAATTCAAAAGGTTGGTGAGGATAAGAACAGTCCAAACATCTGAAACGTCGTGTGACGGTTTCTTCTGACTGTGTCAGGACGTGCAGGAAGTTATGGTGACGTGACAGAACATGGTCATTCCAGTTGCTTTTTCAGGCGCGTGGGCATGATTTTTCGGGCGCGTGGCCGCGAAATTACTGGCACACGTCCTTTCAACAGCCGTTGCCAGCTTGCTTTTTGCCACGTGTCATAGTTTCATTGCACCTTTGATTTCTCTCTCCTCCGCATTAAATTCACCGCATTAATTGCGATTACTATATAAAGGGGGAGAGGGTTATTTGCAATTCACACTTTTCACTCTTCTTCTTCTTCTTAGTGATTTCCGGCAAATACTCCCCTTTTTCAGGCAAGCATTTTCCCGAAATCACTCTTCTTTCTGCAATAATGTCCTCTCGTGATGCTGAAGCTATAGCTGACGACAAGGGTACTGCTGGTGAGTGCCAGTGTGCTCTGCCCGGCGATCAGTACCGGTATGTTGTCAGGAAGTTCATGCTCGATCATCTCGAGCCTGAGTTTCCTGAATCCCACCAGACCGTGTACGATGCCCCCAGTGGCAAGATCGGGGTTTATGCTGCATTTTTTGTCTATGGGAATCTTAGATTCCCATTGACAAAATTTGTTTACCGTGTCCTTGAGAGGCACGGTGTCCATTTGACCGAGCTGCACCCCATGGCGATCGCCAAGATTCGCCATTTTGAGTGGGTGTGCCGGATTTTGGGCATCGAGCCCCATGTGGACCGCCTGATGACCTTCTATACCTGGAGGTGCATCCAAGGGTGGTACACCCTGACGACCCGTATTAAGGGTCTGAAGATTTGCGACACCGAGCGCAGTCTTCGTGCGTGGAAGCAGGAATTCTTCTACATTTCTGCCCGCGCCATCCCCCTTGCCATGAAGTTTAAAAATGGCCAAGCGATACCGAGCCTTCACGCCCCCAACTACCAGGAGGCGGAATGGTTTTCGAAGATATCCCGGATCCAATCTCCGGTTTACCGGTTTGCGGAGTCCGGGATGGTCATGTTAGGGATGAGCCGGGTGTGGAAAGATGCATCTCTGGTTCCCATCCTCCTCGAATACGGTTTGAACTCTATTCCCTATGGTATGTCTTGTTTTTCTTTTTTGATACAAGTTTGTCTTCTAACTGTTTCTTTTCTTTCAGAGGGAAATGATTTGGAGTCGCTTCTGTTTCCGCTGGAAGCCGACGGTCCCGCGCGGATGGGTACTCGTGCTTTGGACGAGGGCGAGTTGCCCATCCTGGAGCAAACAGCGGATCGGTTTGTGGAGGTCTATCCGCTGGGCCACGAGATCCTGAGCCAACGGCGGCCAGGTAAGGCGATATTCCTTCCTCAACCCCTTAATGCTGTACCCGCTGTTGGAATTCTTGACCTGTCTTCTTCTGAGGAATCCTCAGATGCTCCTCCATTGGTGCGGAAGAAGAAAGCTGCTGCCGGCGGGAAAGGGAAGGAGAAGGCCTCCACGGCTGGTCCGGTGGTTCTATCTGACTCGGAGTCAGATAGTGAAGAGGTGGCGGGGAAGCCCGGTGGTGAGAAGACCACTGTTCCGGAGGCTACGACCGTTACCTCCGGAGAACCAACGAAGACGACGGTGACCGGTACCAAGAGGCCGGCTCCATCGTGTTCCTCCCCGCCCGTCCGTACGTTCAGGGTCAAGAAAACCCGTAAGTACAATCATAATATCTTTGCAGATTTATTACTTCTTAAATTTAACACTCTTTGTGCAGGCGTGTATGTTGACGCATTCCGGGGTGAAGCGCAGGGGAGTACCTCCCCGCCAATGACGGTAGGCTCGGTCAGCCTTCCTGAGGCGTCGACCCAGGCGCCTGCGTCTGCATCCGCTGGTCCAGTTGCTCGTTCCTTTGAGCCAACTGTTCCGGCCGAGATGACGTCGCCGCCGGCCGTGAGTGCGATTTTTACAGCATCCTTCACGGAGCCGGCGGTTACTGCTGCTGCTGAGGAGGCGGCGACCGCGGCGGCGACAACAACGGCGACCACGGCGGCTGCCACCATGCCCGCGCCACCGGCACCTACGGCCGGACCATCAGGTACGCGCAGGGCTTCCCACCGATCTTTGCCCTCTTCCCGTCTGCCTGACCTGTTGGATGGATTTCCTTTAGGTTCAGGTGATGGGTTTGGCGGCTATCGGCCTGTCATTGACCCTACAGGTGCGTAGGGTTCTTTTCTTTTTCCCTTATGTTTTTTATCTTTTCCTTACTGCCTTTGTTTCTTTTGCAGTGTCGGATTCCAATGAAGTGTATGTTCCGCGATGGAACATACGCCGAGGAACAACCCTTCGTACCCCTGTGGAGTGCGTGGACTGGGCTCGCCACGCTGCTCCTCATGGTGCGTTGGGGGAAGCCATGGCTAGCTACCAGGAGGGTAGGCTAACCAATGAGCTTCGGGTTCTCCAAGCCCGGATGCAGCCGCGCGTCGAGCTGCTTTGTCGTGAAAACGACAAGTTGAAAGCAGCTCGCGCCAAGGACGTATCTGAGGCGCGTGCTCTTCGGGAGGAGAACCAACAGCTGGCGGCAGCTGCCGCCGACAAGGAGAAGGCCTTCAAGGCCCTCGAGGTTGAAGTTCAGGCGCGACTCGAGGCCCGCTCCAAGGCTGCCCAAGCTGTGAATGAACAGCTTCGGCTGGCCAGGGAGACTGCGCGAAACGCAACCGAGAGGGCTGCCAAGGCTGAAGCCGTTGCTGAGCCTTTGCGTGTGGAGAATGAGGAGCTCAAGGCCAAATTAGAGGCTCTCCAACGCGCTCATGATGCCTTGGCAATGGAAGATGCCAAGAAACTCCAGGAAATCCTGGACCAGAGGGGGGTGCTTGACCACACCGAGCGGAAGCTTAAGGGCGTCGAAGAGGCTGCCGCAAAGGAAGTTTTACTTGCCAACCTTAACAAGAGCGAAGCCGAACGCGCCCATAACGAAGCTCAAGCTGCCCTCCAATGGCTTCTTCGAGAAGCGTTGCCTCAGGTATGTTTATCTTTATCTTCTCGCTTTTCTTTTGTAAGAAAAGGTTTTAATACTTGTATTTTTTCTTTGTAGGTTGTGCGTCGGGTCTTTTCAGAGACCTCTTACGATGATGCTATGACCGCAGCCCTCAACGCTTCTCATGAGGATGGGGAAAAGGCCGGCTTCCTGCTTGGTCTAGGGTTTGTTGAGAAAGGCGTCCCGCCTTCCAACTTCCCTTTGTTCGATGTGGATACCGAAGCCATTTATGACCAAGCATTGAACCAATACGCCGCCTTCCCGCATCCAGTGGTGGAAAAGGTGGACGAAGTAGCTGCTGCTGATGATGGGTTAGCTGTCCTCAAAGCGTTCCTCGAACCACCCCGTTCTTCTGACGGAGCGGGTCCAAGTGGAAGCGGCCCTGAAGCTTGATCCTGAAGACCCCTTTCCATTGCTAAGATAGACTTGTATAGATTTACTCTTTCAGGCGGGTAGTAACCCGGCCATTCTTGTAATATATCATTGAAATATAAATCTTTTTGCGGATAAGATTGTTATTTCCTTTGGATTCCTTGCTTTATAAGCTCATGACTTAGTTTAAGTTAGCAATTTTCCAAGTTTTTTAGAATAAGTTGACCTGTTGAACGTGGTTGATGATGGGTTAAAGTTTCGCTTCCTCCTTCGTGATTGTGCGGGTAGAACCGTCACTTGCACTTGGTAGGATGGCTAAATTTTAACCGTCATCTGACCTGCGTGTAGGTTTTCCTCATTTTTCCTCGAAATTTCTAAGTATTTAGGATAAGTTAACCTTTGAACGCGGTTGATAGTGGGTTAAAGTTTTGCTTCCTCTTTCGTGATTGTGCGGGTTGAACCGTCACTTGCACTTGGTAGGATGGCTAAACTTTACCCATACCTGACCTGCGTGTAGGTTTTCCTCATTTTTCCTCGAAATTTCTAAGTATTTAGGATAAGTTAACCTTTGAACGCGGTTGATAGTGGGTTAAAGTTTTGCTTCCTCTTTCGTGATTGTGCGGGTTGAACCGTCACTTGCACTTGGTAGGATGGCTAAACTTTACCCATACCTGACCTGCGTGTAGGTTTTCCTTATCCTTATTTCTAAGTATATATATTTTTTTTTTTTTAGGATAACCTTTGAACGTGGTAGATGATAGTTTGAAGTTTTGCTTCCTTATTTGTGATTGTGCGGATAAGACCGTCACTTGCACTTACAAAGATGGCTAAACTTTACTTACATCATACCTGCGTGTAGGTTTCCCTTATTTTTAACGTTGTGTTTATGCGGGTTTTGCCGCCTTCCACACGCAATGACTTACTTCTCCTCATTTATGCGGTAAATACCGGCACCAGTGGGGAGTTCATAAGGATAAAGGTAAACACATTATGAAAGGAGAATCATTTCCATTAGAAGTGGCTCTTGGCCTTTTCTTTACAAGTTTTGGAATTGATCTACATATAACATTTGCGTAATTGAGCTCCATTCCATGTTCTTGGGATGGGAGTGCCATCGAGCCTTTCGAGCCGGTATGCGCCCTTTCCCAGAACCTGTTTGATAACGTATGGCCCTTCCCAGATCGGGGCCAACTTTCCTGGGCGTTCTTGGTTCGAAGCCTCGTTGTTACGCAGTATGTAGTCTCCTTCCTTGAAGTTGCAGAGTTTTACCCGCGTGTTGTAGTACTTTTGCATTTGTCGTTTGTAGTTCTCTTCACGCACTGCGGCTAAGTCTCTGCGTTCCTCGGTTAGCATAAGATCCAACCGTCTTTCCGCATCATTGTCTTCTGGCTGACTCAAGACCCTTGGTGAGGGTAGACCAATTTCGACCGGGACCATGGCTTCAGTGCCATAAGTGAGGCTGAACGGGGTTTCTCCCGTACTGGCCTTCTTCAACGTTCTGTTTGCCCAAAGGACGTGCGGAAGCTCGTCCACCCAGCCGGATCTGTGTTTCAAGAGTCTTTTCTTTATTCCTTCGACGATGCTTTTATTTGCTCTTTCCACCTCACCATTTCCTTGCGGGTGTGCCACTGAGGTAAAGGTGTGGGTGATTTGAAGTTCTTTTAGCCATTGTTGTAGCTTTTTGTCAGCAAAGTTGGTGCCGTTATCGCTCACCAAATTCTGTGGAAGTCCAAAACGACAAATTATAAATTCCCAAATAAATTTTTTGATATGCTTTGCGGTTGTTTGGGCTAAAGGTTTTGCTTCTATCCACTTGGTGAAGTAGTCGATGGCTACCACTAGGAACTGAACATTTCCTGCTGCTGTAGGAAATGGGCCTGTCACATCGATGGCCCACTTCTGAAATGGCCACGAAGAAGTGACTGGAACCAGTTCGTTTTTCGGGCGATGCGTGTTAGGTGCGTAAAGCTGGCAAGACCTGCATTTTCTGATGTATGCCAGTGCATCCGTATGCATCCCTGGCCAAAAGTATCCCGCGTTGTTTAGCTTGGCTACAACAGCGCGGGGACCTGCGTGTACCCCACAGATGCCTTCGTGTACTTCCCTTAGGAGGTAGTTGGCATCTTGGTTGTCCACGCATCTCAAGAGTGGGCCAAGAAAGTTACGTCTGTAAAGGATGTCATTGACGAGTTGATAATTCAGTGCTTTACAGCGTAGTTTTCTTGCCTGTGTTTTTGACTCTGGTAGTATTCCTGCTGCAAGGTAATTTATTATTGGTGTCATCCACGTTTCTGTACTGGTTTGGATGACACAAATTTCCTTGTGCGGGACTGATGGCGCTTCGAGGAGTTCAATGCGGATGTCCTTTCCCAGGTGGGTGAAGGCTAGTGATGCAAGCTTGCTTAACGCATCCGCAGATTTGTTTTCGCTGCGCTTGACATGTATGACTTTACAATCACTAAAATCACGCATAAGGGTTTTTGCCTGGGCGAGGTACAGGGCTATGGTGTCGTTCACAGCCGTGTATGTTCCATTTATTTGGTTGGCCACCAGCATGGAATCCACATGGGCTTCCAAGTTTTTCACTCCCATCTTACGCGCAATTCTCAAACCGGCCAAGAATGCTTCATATTCGGCTTCGTTATTCGTACTTGGAAAGTCCAGCCGAATAGCGTAAGTATATTCTTGGCCCGCTGGGTTGGTTAATTTTAACCCTGCGCCTGAACCCTCGTTACTGGCTGCTCCATCAGTATAGAGTCGCCAGACATCATTGACGTCCTGTGCTAGGGAGGGTTGAGTCTCCTCCTGGCACTCTTTCTCCCGCGAAGCGGGGACTTCTGCAATAAAATCGGCCAGGACCTGGCCTTTTATGGCTAGTCTTGGCTTGTACTTAATTGCATATTCTCCCAATTCAATTGCCCATTTGGCTAGACGTCCCGATAATTCGGGTTTGCCTAGAACGTTTGAGAGTTTGAAGTTGGTGAGAATGGTGATTGGGTGGCCCTGGAAATATCGTCTTAACCTGCGTGAAGCATGTATAAGTGCTAAGACTAATTTTTCGAGGGTAGAGTACCGGGTTTCTACGTCTGTTAGTACACGGCTAACATAATAGATTGGCATCTGGACGCCCTTTCGTTCTACTAGCAGGACTGCCCCGGTTGCTCTATCTGTTGCGGAAAGGTATAGGATTAACTCCTCTCCCGCTTGTGGTGCTGTAAGTGTTGGGAGTTCGATCAGGCGTGACCGAATCTCCTGAAAAGCTGCTTCCGCTTCTGGTGTCCAGCGGAAGTGCGTTTTCTTCAAGCAGTTTCTCAATGTTGACACGAAAGGAAACGACTTATCTGCATGGTTTGCCAAGAAGCGATTAAGTGCGACTAGTCGTCCATTCAGTGTCTGAGCCTGTTTGATGGTGGTAGGTGATTCCATTTTAACAATGGCTTCGACCTTTTCAGGGTTCGCTCTAAAGCCATCTTTAGTAACAATGACTCCCAAGAACTTCCCTTCTTCCATCCCAAATGAACACTTGCTCGGGTTGAGCTTCATGTTTATCTTTCGGAGCATGTTGAAAGTTTCTTCAATGTCTTTCAACATCGCCTCAGGCTCGAGGCTTTTGATGACCAAATCATCCATATAGACTTCCAAGTTTCTGCCGATTTGGGCATGAAACTCTTTGTCCATTAGTCGTTGGTACGTGGACCCTGCATTCTTAAGTCCGAATAGCATCATTTTATAACAAAATGTACCATCGGGCGTCCGAAATGCGGTTTTGTCCTGGTCATCAATGGCCATGTGGATTTGGTGGTACCCCTTATACGCATCCAAGAAGCATTTAAGGCGGAATGGTGCCAACGAATCCACTTTGAGATCAATTTCTGGTAACGGATAACAATCTTTGGGGCATGCTTTGTTCAAATCTTTGAAATCTATGCACATGCGCCATTGTTTGTCATTCTTCGGTACCATTACGGGATTTGCAACCCATGTTTGATATCTACTAACGCGTACGATGCCTGCGTCAAGGAGTTCCTTGACTTGGGTTCTACACGCGTTAGTTTGTTCAGGCCCCATCACTCTGCGCTTTTGTACGATCGGCGTAACAGCCGGATCGCATTTGAGTTTATGCTCCGCCTTACTTCGGGGTACACCAGTCATGTCAGCTGGTGCCCACGCAAAGATGTCAGCGTTTTTCTGCAGTAAGCGTTTGAGTAAGGTGCGGGTGGGATCAACGATTGTTGGTCCAATGGTAACGGCCTGGTCGGGGTATTTGCCATTGAAGGCCCATTTTTCTGGTTCAGTGATGGTTGGTTTAGCCTTTTTCGGTTTGGGTTTAGATGAAACAGATGCAATGCATACCTGGGGAATGCCAGAGATCATTGCTACACCCTCAGCTGTTGGCCATCCCATCATGCCATGGACTGAAGATACCACGGCGTTGAATCTTGCCATCCCGTCTCTTCCGAATAGGATGTCGTACGTATGATGTGGCTTTTTCATTACGACAAAATCCACGTCTTCTGTGCGTGAATGATTCCCATCAGTAAGAGTAACGGGGAAAGATAGGATACCCAGGGGTGTTTCTGTACTTCCGTCAAACCCTTCCATTGAAGCGTAGACCGTTTCCAAGCGTTCTTTGTCTTCATCATCCAGCTTATCAAAGAACTGTCTGTACATCACTGTCGACGAAGCGCCGTTGTCAGCAAGAGTGCGTGAAGTGATGTAGTGCCCCAGCTGGCTTCTGATGACGATGGGGCCTTCTTTGCTGGGGCCTCCTGGCACTCGCGGGAAGCGCACCTCAGCTTCTTTCCACGCGCATGGTTCTGCCACCCGTCTTTTTCTTCCTCTGACCTTGCCATGAACCATGTTGATGCTGATATCGACGGGCTTTCGTCCGTTACCTCTGTACCGGTTGTCATTCCTTCCTCCCTTCCTGATCGATGCCACAAGATGTGCAAGCCTTCCGTCCTTGACAAATGTCTCAATAATATCCTTCAAGGATGTGCACTCTTCAGTACCATGACCCTTTGTCCCGTGGAAATCACAGGATTTGCTTTGATCCGCATTAGGTTTCTGCCGGATCAATGGGGCTTTAGGCCATGGCAATTTTTCCGTGGCAAATATCTCCGTGACGCTCTTCGTGAGTGGCGTCCACCGGTGTTTTCGGTTTGAAGGGTGTGTGTTGTCCCTTCCGCCAACAAGAGGGCGAGAGCTGGATGAGGTGTCAAAGTTTACCCTTGACTGCCAAATACCTAGCCTCCTCTTTTTGTTCTGCCGGGCGATCCGGACATTGTTCTCTCTGGTCCTCTGCGTGTAGAGGTGTGTACTCTGGGGAAGATCTCTTCCCAGTTGCTTTTCCGTCTCGGCAAAGCGCTTTGCCGCCGTCATGATGGCATCCCAAGTTGATGGCATGCCATCCTTACCCGTCAATGTGCGGATAAGTTCTGGGTATTCGGCGCCTTGGATGAAGGCGGCGCGAACCAGATCTTCACTTATGTTGCCGAGACTAAGCTTTTTGGAGTTGAAGCGAGTGATGAAGTCTAGTAGAGATTCATCCTCCTCTCTCACGCAGTTAAGGATCGTTCACTGCTCTTCAGTGTACTTCCTCTGTTGGCTGAAATGCTGGCTGAACTTGTTCTGAAAGTCCGCCCAGTCATATATGTGGTGGATCGGTAAACGATCGAACCATGCCCTGGCCGCTCCGACCAGAGTCATCTGGAACATGTAGCACCACGTGGGTTCCGTCCAGTTGCTGACGGTAGCCCCCGCAATGAACCTGTTCAAATGGTCGTCTGGGTCGGATAGACCATCGTAAGTGCCAATGTTGGACATTTGTTTGGCAATTCTCGGGGCGATTGCTTCCGCAATGTCCCTTGCGAACTTTGACTTCCCTGCATTTGTAGCAGTTGGTCTAAAGGTTTTGGAAAAGTCACGCGGGTTTCTCTCCACGATTGGTTTAAAGGCTTCCCCAAAATTCCTTTTTGGTTGGACGTCCGTTTCCTTACGCTTCCCTTTCGCCTTATGGCGAGGGTTCGCGTCGGTGTCGGACTCCAACTCGTCGTCTGAGTACTCGCAGTCACTGCTCATATTGAGGTGTTGGCGAGTACTGGCGAATTCGTCAGCCTGTTGAACTGAACGCAAGCGTTCGTCCAATTCGGCTTGGAATTCTCTTTGCCGTGCTTCGGCCCATGCCTTCACTTGATCTAGTGTTTGGCGAGGAACCTTCGTTCGTTTTTCCAGTTGGGTATCGGAGAACCCCAATGGAATATTTACTCCACTTGCCCCGGCTTGGGTAGTCGGGGTAGTGTTCGTAAGGATTGTATAACCGCCGGTGTTTCCCCCAGTTGCTGGGGTTGTTACCGGGGTTTCTTGGTCGGTTACTGGCCTTTGAACCGGAGTAACGTTAACCATTTCTTCAGAAATTGTGAAAAAACTAAAGTAGTTCTAGCTTTTATACACGGATGGCGCCAATGAAGAAACACTAAGTGACCCGGTACAGATTATAGATAATCTGGGGGTTAAGTAATGTTTCCCACGGATGAGGTCTAACTGAGAAGGCTGTTCTTCAGGAGACCTGCAAAACAAACACCGTAAGCTCGTCACTGAGAAGGGGGGAGTTCCTCCTTGTGACCACCCTCCGGCGTGAGAATCAGACTAGGTTGCTCTGAATATAAGTGTATATTAAGAGATTGCTAGATAACTGGATAGCAGATGATCTTACCATTCCAAGATATTGGAGTATTTATAGCCGAAGGTAGGTTTCCAAGAAGGTACAGCCGGCTGAATAGTATTCCTGTTCAATCAGTGGACTATGCACAGGCCATACTGGTTGGTGGGTAGGTTACGGCCAACAGTAACAAAGTCGGCTGCACTATTCCACCAACTGTAGATTATGCACGTCCCACTTACTGTGGATTGTACGCAGGCCATGCTGGTTGGTGAATAGGTTACGGCCAACAGTAACACTATTCCACCAACTGTAGGCCGCGCATGCTCCTCAGTAAGGGTTGGTGAGTAGGCAGCGGCTAATAGTGACAAACAGTACTAGAGGGTGCTCCTCCTCGCCCTGTTGTCGATGAGCTGTCACCCTGTGATTGGCTCATGGGCTGTTCTGGTCAGATCGTCTGTCCTGTCCATACCTTGGTAGGCATGGTACAAAAGATCTTTCAGAATCAGACTGGCTCATTTAGGCGGGATTGTTCCCGCCTTGCTCATTCCTTCATGTGACTACTGAAGTAGCTAGTGTCTTGTGCGTGTAGCCCTGCTGTCTGCGGGTAGCCTTCCCTGATGGCTTATATCCGCAACTGCGGGAACAGGCGGGGTACTTCACCATTGGGAGGCTTTCCCTGCGTGTTCAGCTTGTGTACTGCGCGTAAGATCCTATGAGCATGGTGGGTCCTGCGGGAGCAGATGGCCTTTGCGCAGACGTCCCTGTTCAAGGTGAGTCTTGCGGGACCAACTGGTCTCTGCTGGGACCTACCTCTTCAGAGAGAATTAAAGAGATTGAAGTTAAAGATGGTTGTTAATAGAGAATTAAAAGAGAGAATTAAAGAGATTGAAGTTATGATGCAGGTGGGAGATAAAAGTTAAAGATGCAGGTGGTCTCTGATTTATGAAGGTGGTCTGTGATTTGTGAAGGGTGTAATGGGAATGTTACACCCACTGGGAATCATAATTTTTCAAAACCCTCTTATTTTGTCTTGGCCAAAAGTTAAAAACCATAAGTCCTTATTGTTTGCCAAACACCTTTTACACATTATTAACTTTTTAAAAAGTTAATAAGTTATAAGTTGGTGCAAATAACAAATCCCAAACACCCATATAAAGCCCGGTTGTGGACTTGAACCCCGGGTTTTGGGCCGGTTCATGATTTGAAACTGGTTGGCACTTAAATGGTTGTAAAAGTCCCGTCAAGGCGCTGATTAGTTGCTAGTCGTTACTAGAGGTGTATAAAACTGGGTGTTTTTTTTACAAACCTAACCGGTTTGGTTTAGAAACCGGTTTAAGCATAGAAGTAATCAACCTGATCAAGGCCGGTTTGGGTCAGTTTTAAACCGATTTAACCGGTTTTGAAACTGATTTGATTGTAAAATACCCAAACCACTATACGAACCGGCGGTTTAGTTCGGTTTGAGAACCGTTTTGGTAGAAACAGGTTTTAGATACAGAGCGGTCCGGTTCGGTTTCCGGTTAACCGGTTTTTCTGTACACCTCTAGTCGTTACACTACAGACTAGTTGCTGTTTGATCATTATTTAGTCAAAATCGATACAAATTGAATATCTAAAATATAAAATTTGGTATAGACATGTATTTTTGAAAAATAACATATAAATTTAAATAGGATTAATCGTTAGTCGTTATCCCACCGCTCAGTTAGTGCCTAATGATTTCTACAACCCTGCTTAAAAACATTCTAATGTCTCAAAACTCTAAAACGATATCGATACAAAATGAATATTTAAAATATAAGTGTAATCAAATTCGAACTAGTGTGGATTATTCTCGTTCAAAAGGTTTGGATCCGAACTGGTTTGGGTTTAATAGGCTTTGACTTCGTTGATCAAATTTGAATATAACCGGTTTATCCACCTCTACTTGATGTACGACATGACTCGAAGCTAATGATCAATATTTCAATGGTCAAATAAACATAATTGGTTAGTTATAAATCAAACTTTTATTTTCAATCGTTAGGTTTATATTGGTTATTTAAATGTTATGTAAAGGTTTTACGATTCAAAATTGTATTGTAGTATGTATTAAAGATGCATTTTTGGGGTTTGTGCCAACAACAGTTTTAATATTACTAGATACAAAACAAAACATGATATGACTACTTTGTGGGCTAACGCCCCTCTACAAGTAGGAGTTTAACCTCTTGAAACACCATGTCGTGGGCATTAAAAGGGGCGTCGCGCCTTCAGTGGGGATGCCAGCCCGTTAACTAGCGTTAATAAGCGGGTGAGGTTCATGGAACCTCAATCGATTATCATTTTTTCCATCTCTCTTTTATTTAAGTTTTTAATTAGATGACGATGTGAAAGTTAAAAAGTGAGTTAGTTAAAAATCAGTGCATGCGTAACAGTGAGTAATTATTCTTTTTAGTTAAAACACAACATTTAGCATAATTGAGTGTAGATGATGATGGGTTTGCAAAATTTGGTGCCAATGTCTTGTTTAAGCAAGTCAACCACTTAACAGTAGGTAATATTAAACCAAGAGTAACACTTCATTTATTTTTACACAATACTCTTTACACTTTGATTCAACTACAACCTCCCATCTCTTCTAAGTACAACCTGTTCATAAAACCTTCTTGTCCGAAAAAACAACCCCATAGCAACCATAAACCCTAAAAACGTACTAAACGCCATAATAACAAACGATAACCGAAAACAATGAGTTCCACTACAGTACTCGGTCCCTCCACGAGCCGCTTCCCTATCATAAATATACCCAATCACCCTCACAGAGATAACATACGATCCAATCGGGCCCGCAATCGTAATCGTGTTAAATATCGTCCCAAAATGCAAAACCCCGAAAACCTCAGAAGCTATTGTCGGCATTAGCGACCACTGCGAACCGTAGCAAACACCCACCAAAACCGACCCCACATAAAGAGCTCCGGGCAAACCAGAACCAATCACACAGTGACCAACACTCATAAGCGCCAAAGTGATGGCAATGAAAACGGGCCGGGCCCATTTCTTATTATTAAGAAAGTAGTCCGACACATAGCCCCCACCAAACCGGCCCACAAAGTTCCAGATGCTCCATAACGAGACTAGCGTACTCGTTTCAAACGAGGTGTACCCGAGTGACTCGCCTACTTGGGCTAAGTTGTTTACAGTGGCTAGGCCCGTACCCATACCAGCTAAAGTTGTAACAAACAAACACCAAAAGTTAACCGTGCAAATCGCTTGCAATAGATTCTTATCATGTTCTTGATTACTCGAAACATTATTCAGTAATGGGGTTGTATCTGTATCCGCTTCTTCAAAGTTATGGGTTGACCGTGGTTTGACCGCAATATAGATAGGCGATGCTAGCAGAATAACAAGCAAGAAGAAGATAACCATGTTTGCTGGTAAACTTAAAGTAACTGCTTGCTTTATGATTATTATTGAGAAGAGATATGCTGCGACAATAATGGAAAAGAGCGATAAACCGTTGAGGTTTTTCTTTTCATCGACTTCATTTGTTTCATAGGGTCTCACACTAGACATAAACAGCAACGTGTTTATAAATGGGAGCAACGATAACATCAGAATGTAATGAGTTGGTCCAGCGTTGAAAACTGTTTGATATATTTGAAGCAGTATAGCTCCACTCAAGCCTAGAAAACCCTGTTCAGATAAAGAAAATGTAAGAAACCTAGAAAGTAGAAAGCTCTATGAGAATAATAATCAAACACTTGGTGTACATATCATATTGATTTTTGAGATCAGATGGCTCACACTTAACGTTAACATTCAGCCACATTGTTTGAAGCTTTCAAAGAAAAACTAACAAATATAAAAATGATACAAGTAGGTGCATAAACAAGTCGAGCCCGAGCTCGACTAGGCTCGTTTTGACTTACGAGAGCCCGGCTCACTGAGAACTCTTTTTCTAAATCTTGAACTAGCTCGTGAGTCATTTTCCAAGATCGAGCTCAGTTCATGAGTCGTATTTCAAACGCAGGCTCAGCTCGTGGGTTGTTTTTCAAGCTCGGGCTCAGCTCGTTTATTATTTTATATTAACTTTTATATATGTTTTTAATTATTTTGTTATGTTTTGAGAAACACCTTAAACGAGCCTAAGCTTAGATCGAGCTCATGTAAACGAGCCAACACTAGGATAGAGCTCGGTTTCGCAGTGCGAGATTCATACATAGAAGTTTAAAACACATGGCTACTTAAGGCTCAACGAGCCTAAACGAGCTTCCCATACAAGGCTCGAGCTCAGGCTCCATAACCAAACGAGCTTTGTTTGAGGTTTGGGCTCTGATCGAGCTCGAAAAAAGGTCGACTCGTTTTGACCTTTTTATGTATCTAATCACAAGAATCTCGCGAGCAGCTCATTCGCACCCCTAGCTACAATTATTAACTTAAAAAAGCAATTTCTTTAACCAAAAAGTTCTCTGAGTCAATTAATCAAACACTTGGTGTGCATAAACACAAACCTTCATAATGCCAACAATGGTACCACTATGATTAGTAAAATTAATAACCCCAGTAACCACATTCCCAGTATTCAAAAACGTGACTCCATGAGCAGTCAACAACATAAACAAACACATAACAATCACCGGCGGCCTATTAATCAAACCAACAACCGAACCCCACATCAAAAAGTAACCCACAAAGCACTGAACCGAACCAATCAGCAGAACCACCCACGGGCCACCAAAAGCAATGGAACTTGACGGGTGTGCAACCGCTGTGTAGGTTAGACCAGACAGAACACCAAAGTTTGCACCGATGTCTTTGAATACTGAGACTGTGTCCAGAGTTGACTGGTCGTAGCGTTGACTTGATTTGAGAGATGAAGAGTAGAATGAGAAGGTGTAGAGTGAGCCGCTGGTGCATTGGATCCAGATGCTGGCTACTGTTGACATCCATTTGTTCTTCACCGCCATGGTAGAAGATAACTGTTCTCAACATGATTCATTTCTTTGTGTTATGTGATTTGGTTCGGTTCGGTTAATAGCCTTGACTAGATTAACCGTTCGGTTTTTGGTTAATCAGTTCGGTTGGTTAATACCAAATTCAAATTTTTGGTTAAAACTTTACTTAGAAATACATAAAATGGATATATAAATATGTACGATGGCGGTATAAATACACAAAAATGGTGATATGAAACATTAAATATAGCATAATAATAAAAATTATATGAAGATATGAGTTGTTCGGTTTGATTCATTTCGGTTAACCGATGGTAAAAAAATTTAAATAAATGATAAGTGTTCATTGGTTAATTCGACTAATTTCATATTGGTTTCGTTGGTTTTTGGTTAGGTTAACAATTTGGTTATTGTTCACCCCTATTGTGCGGCGAGTTCCTTCGATTTGTGGTGAAAGATTCGGTTATTGTTCGCCCATATTGTGTGGTGAGTACCTTTGATTTGTGTTGGTGAGTCGACATGAATTTGGTTGGTATTAATTATGTTCGTTACGGTACCGGCAGTAAACCCAACAAATAAATTTCTCAAATTAACATATAAAAAATTAAAATTAGGGTTTTGTTGTTGAAAACTGATCGAGAAGACAACTGACCAAAAGTATTGATTTACGATTCGTCAATTTCAAAATCATTACAAACGAGCGATCGATTTTAGTGTTCTTAACTGGCCATGGATTTCAAGCGGTTAGTGGTGTACCGGTGTTTCAATTCAAATGAGCAAAGGTCCAAATTTTAAAACGACGTTTATTCAATCGGTAAAACTCGCATGTTGGTATAACTCGAGTGTTAACTCAAAGTTTAAATTCGGGCGTTGGTAAAGCTCAAGCGTTACAACGACGTGTCAACGTGAATTCAATCATTATCAGATATGTTCGTTAATGTATAAATAACATTTAAAAAATACACATAATTTGTAATGCGTGATCTTATAGAATGTTACAAACTAGGTGACTAACTCGGCGCGTTGCGCCGGGCTGGTGTTGTTTGGCAGTTATACATAGTGAATGTAGTTTTCGTGTATGTGTGTTCCAGCAGCGAGTCAATACGAATTCGGTCGGTATCGGGTTACGTAACTTAAACTAAACAAAAAAAATTAATTTGGTCGTTGAAACACCATATTTAAAACGCCGTTTATTTGGTCGCTGAAACACGGACGTTGCGGCATCGAATTGACGCGAATTCGATGGGTATCGAATAGGTTTGTTAAGTCAGTGAATTCAAAGAATGGAAAACAAACAAAAACAAGACATAAAAAACATAAAAAGAAACCAAGGAAAAACATAAAAAGAAACTAAGGAAAACATAAAAACATAAAAGGAATATATGAAATAAACATATTTAAACAAAAAAACAAATAAGAAAAGACAGAAAAAACATAAAAAGAATTCAAGGAATATATTCAAAGAATGGAGAACAGTTATCTTTAAAAATTTGCTTTAGATATACCTTGAACCTACATAAACTTTTGTTTAATTTTCTTAACTTTAATAAACTCATCAACAATCAACATGTCAAGAGGTCACAATTGATTACATGTCAAAATGATTAAGATAAAAATAAAACTAAACTAATAAAATAATTACAAAAAAACTTTTGTGGCATCAAACCTTTCAATTATACTAATTAGATAATGATCCGATGATGTAATAAATGACATGTAGGTTATTTTTTCGTAAAATGTTGTTAAATTAAAATATATTTAATATATGTCTTTGCTTTAGAGCATTCCCAATGGGTTCTTCATATCCATCTTCATTTCTAAAATTTAGAAAAAAAAATCTAAATAATCATTCCAACCCATTCTCTATCTCCAAACTTCATTTATAAATTTTAGTAAAATGATATAGGAAGCATTAAAATTTAGAGTGTTGTCACAATACTCTATTTCCAACTACCCTTCTATAAATATATATTATAAATCATTTTATATTGAAAATGATAATAAGACAAAAGAATATAGAGATGGTAATGGAGAATGGGTTTGGAAAAGGTTATTAGAAAATGATGTATAAATTAAAGAAATTATATTTTTTAGTTAAATAGATGGAGATAGAGAACCCATTGAAAATACTCTTAGACTGCAAATTTTACGTTTCAAAAAAAGAATGTACAATTATCACTAATTCACTTCTATGATTCATATATGCAAGTAAGCATACAATCATCGCTTTTTCATCAATGGCTTCCTTTACAATCATGGCTTCTTCTCGCTAGAGTCGGGCTGTAGTCGATGCATCTCCAACAACCTCTGATGGTCAAATTTTTTACCAAGATTATATACCCATGTCCCATTATGTCTTTTTTTCTTTTAAGCTTAAAAGATTTCATACTGATTTGTACGTTTAATCTCTACGAAATAGAGCTCGAAACGAGCCGACCCCAAACTCAAACCTAGTCCATGGATAAGTTCATGTTTGGTTTGGCTCATATATAAAACCAATAAAAAAGAGAGTTACAGACTCACTTGCACTGTTTACACACGTTGGTAGCTTTCTACGCGTTCCATGAACATCCAAGGACAATAATAATAATAATAATAATAATAATAATAATAATAATAATAATAATAATAATAATAATAATAAAATTTGATACTCCAATAACCATTCTTTGCACGCCCCAACAAGACATGCTCTTGGTTGGAGAGGGAAATTTTGGGTTTGGACACAACTTAGTGTAATATTTCGGGTTTTCATTTTTATATTCTTGTAATTATACCCGACCTGTTTAAGGGTTCGGGTCACTCATTTAATAAAACCGACACATTTATTGAGTATTTTTTATTGTTTTAGTTTTATTATTTAATAGTTTAAATATTCAAACTTACAAGAACTTGACAATTTCCACCCAAACTCAAACTATAACCCATTCTCGTTCCATCTATAAACTCTGGGGACCTAATATGTAAATTCTGGTATTAAAATAATATTTTAAAATAACCCTAACCCACCCCCTAGTCCGACCAGCCGATCCAAACCCCAAAAACCCGACCCGCGCCCCCCATTGTCTTCAAAACTTTCAATTCCCGCTCAATTGATCAAATCGAATATGGAATATAGCATATTCGGTCGTATAATCCATTAACCGACATCCAATTTTAGTAAACACGCGTTAATTCGTTCATAGTTTGATCAATTAACCATTTTATACCAAAACAAACCCTAATTTGTGATCTTATATAATACACTCGTTACGAATCAATTAAACTTGCAGAAACCACCTCCTCATCGTCTATAATAATTCCCCTAAGCTCAATTCCGTTTTAAATCCCAACCCGTCACCTAACTCAACCCCTTTTTGGCCGCAACTAGTTCGATCTATCTCACCATCTTAACCACTGTTATAATTCAATTAAAAGGTACGGCTAGAATCGAGTTTTGTCATAGATCAAAAGCCCTAACCTTGTTTGATCGAACATGGATCAGATTACCCAATTGGATAATCTAGGGTTCTTATGCTCTTTTAATTGTATTCTTATGTTTTCGTTTCTGTTATGTTAATTAACAAATGGATAATCTAGCTCAGTTGGTTGGTCCGCGGGTTTGAACCCGACCCAGCCCGTTTTTAACATTTTTTTTCTTCTTTTCTTCTTTCTTTGTTACTTTATTTCTTTTAACATTTATTTTTAAATATCGACTCAACTAAACATTAGAAACCAAGACTTTGAGCCATTTTTCCGTCATCTTAAAACCGGTTTTGTTAACTTTTATTATTACTATTAATATTTATTATTACAAGTATTATTAATATCACTATTATTACTTATAAATTATTATCATTATTATCACAATTATTATTATTATTTTTAATTTAAGATAACGACAACAACATTAACATTAATAAATATCCTTATAATTAACTAAAATATACCTAATAATATTTTAATCTTACACAACCTTATCGAATCTTAAACCCGTCATAAATCTTAGTATTTCGCTATGATTTTATCTAATTCTTATTATCATTAACAACTAGGAATATTTGTCTGTGAACCTAGAGGAGTTTGATCGCTTTCATCCTAGTTATTTTTCTTATTCTCTCTCCCCACTTAGTCCACTCATTAAACATAAGTAAATTCACATCCCCATTATTTTACAGCTTTACAATTGGGGGCGTTATGCGTTCAAAATCAATCTGTTGTTTTCACTACAATTCCGTTATATGCATAACTGAAATTGCTCGATTAGTTGTTATGTGCGAATATGACTATGTGTTTATTTATGTTGGTTGGTACCTCATCCTCATCCTCATTAGCATGATCATACGCCGTCGAAGTAAACTGTTATCAATGCGATTCGGTTGAAAAGACAACTTTTATTTATTGTTTACTAGTTGTAGTAATTTACGATTATTGCATGGTATTGTCATTTTATTATATTATATACTTGAAACTGTGGTTTACTTGCTCAACTTTATGTTGACAAAAATATATATTTTCACGCATAACGCATGTAGCTTTATCGGATGAATCAAGTATTGGAAGTTAGATGAGACCTTAGGTTGCTTGATGAATGAAGAACACTTTTAATTTAAGTTATTTATGTTTCGAATATTTAAATGTAACGGTATTTCTTTTGAGACAATGTTTGTGTTTTTAAATCTTGATATATGAAAGAATAATTTAGATATTGACATGTGTATTTTACTTAGTGTCTTCTGAGCTATGATACAATCAATGTCGCGCCCCGGCATGTTCCGCCGTAGGTAGGGATGTGACACTTAGCGTACAAGCCAAAAGACGACTCAAAGATTATAGCTCCTGGTTTCAATCCCGAAAATAAGAGGGTGTTCGGAATTCCTTTTTTTACCTTCTTATAGCTTATAATTTATAGGTTATAACTTATAAGGTGTTTGAGAAAATTAGGTTTTGTGAGTGCATAAGTCATAAGTTACAGCTTTGTAACTTATAACTTATATAAATCAAAAGGAGGTAAAATAAGGAATCTTAAACACCCCTAAGTATCAATTTTTTTCATGTTAAAGATTTTAATATACACTTAACCAGTGCCCACCCTTTAATTTATATGCGTTGTTATTGTCCTATATAAGTGTAACTTTACTTTTTTTACTTTAGTAGGTATGCAGATATGAAAACCCATATTCAGTGACCACATAATATAGTATGCATATATATTTATTTTTGGTGATATGAAAAGTGAAACCACAAGAGCTTTTAAGTGAATGTAAATGGGTATGTGGGAGTGTGGGAGGAACCTCAGGAATTATTGTGAAAGGAGTGGTTGTTAAGAACAATAAATAAACACTCTGTTAAAACAAAATATAAAAAAAACATTATGCTAAAATACAATCCTAAAACAAAATAGGTACAACACAATTTGTGTCACAATTTATAAAACATAATAACAAAAACCTATAACACAATCTATAAAAACTCACTAGTATGTTTTAAAATTTTTATATAGCAATATGGTACTCGTATTAAAGAAAACAAAATGCTTGTTATTATGGAGAATTTTTTTATTATAAAAGATGTCGTATAAACAATTATGTACATTTTAAAATGATTGAAGAATTTGACATATGCATTGCATGTAAAAGAGAAAGTTAACAAATTCTTGTAATTATTTTTTGTGCCCTTTTTCTTTGTGTGACACCCGTCAAATTTGGTCAATGATCGTACAATTTTCTTTAGGCTTAATTAAGTATACACATGTTAAAAGTATTACTCTCTCCGTCCCATTTTAAATATTCATTTTTTCATTTTTGGTTGTCCCAATTTAAATGTCATTTCTATACATATAAATTCAATTTTTAATTGTGCCCTTACTATTAAATGTCATTTTTTTGCCAAGGAAGAAAAATGGTTTTTAGCCATAATAACTTAAAGGACATTATTGTCATTTTACAGCTCATAAAATAAAATAATCAAACATTTTTAATTTATGTGTTTTGGGTCCCATGACATTTAAAATGGGACGGGGGAAGCTTGATGTATGCAATGGTTTTTATTTGATTAGTTTAATTATAAAAATAAATTGAAGATATGTTGATGTGAGGTATTATTGGATTAGAGATGTTACTATATGCATGGTGTTCCATATGCATCAGCAAATGGAAGCTTGATGTATGCAATGGTGTGTACACGACCTGATATTGCACATGCAGTAGGTGTTGTTAGTCGGTTCTTGTCAAATCCGGGTAAGAAGCATTGGGAAACAGTTAAGTGGATCCTTAGATATCTACGGGGTACTTTCAAATTGGGTATAACATTTGGAAATGGGGATCCGATGCTTGTTGGTTACACGGATTCTGATATGGTAGGAAATAGGGACCACGTGAAACCCACTTCTGGATATTTGATGTTATTTGCAGGGGGAGCCATGTCATGGCAGTTAAGACTGCAAAAGTGTGTTGCTTTGTCTAATACCGATGCAGAGTATATGGCAGCAACAGAAGCATGCAAAGATTTATTGTGGATGAAAATATTTAGGCAAGAGCTGGGCTTTATGCAACACCGCTACATGGTTCTTTGTGATAATCAAAGTGCAATTCATCTTGCACAGAACTCTATGTATCATAAGAGAACAAAACATATTGATGTGAGGTATTATTGGATTAGAGATGTTACTGAAGACAAGTTGTTTGAACTTGATAAAGTTCATATTGATGATAATTGTTCCGATATGTTAACCAAAGCTTTGGCAAGGGAGAAACTAAAGATATGATGTTCGCTCGCCGGAGTGGTGAGTTCTTTTTCATAGACAAGAATTGGGAGATTTGTTAGGGTATTTTTTTTATCCATGAGAAAGCCCAACAAATATTATCCTATATGGGTTATTCCTATTAATATTATTTAGTAATAAATGAAAAAGAAAAAAAACAATAATTATTATTTTTGTTTGTCATCCGTATGGCAAAAGAAAATAAGGGGTGATGTTTTTTTATTGGGCCGTGACCCACATAGCCACAAGATTCTATTTGTTTTGGCCTTTACGTAGAGGACAAGAAACAATAACATATAAAAAGGTTTTTGGTTTGTGATCATTTATTCAGCCGAAAAACACAAACAAAAGTCTTGGGGTTTTTCTTCTTTTGTCGACACAACAAGTCAAGAACAATTTTTGGTTGCTTCATTATTTTGGTGTTTTGTCAAGAGCTAAGAGACGTTCTAGAGACCGAGTATTTTCTCGTTAGTGTTATCTCTTACTCGTATTCTTTTAGTTTGATTCCATATACTTGAAGATTGTCTGTTCCAAATATATGATGATTTGTGTATGCCTCTAGTTTTATCTAAAGAAGACTTTGTATTATTGTTATTGGTGATAGTGGATTTGAAGCGGTTCTAGTAGTCTCGTGGTTTTTACTCTCGCCTTGAGAGGTTTTCCACGCTAAAATTATTGTGTCCTTTTACTTTTAAATTACCCTATTTTTTAGCATCCTCATTAGTTCATTCGGGTCGGGATATATTTTGCCAAACGAAGATTAATTCTGCAATTTTTGTATACCATTCGTGACTAAGTAATTGTTTTTCCCAACACTTTCAAACGTTGTTAAAAAAATATGAAAATGAGTACTTCAACGAATAAATTGTTCATGTTTGTTACCATTTATTTATATCCACCCACTTATAACAGTAAACGGACCTAAAAGTTGAACAAAAGTGAACACAAACAAGCCATACAAACAAGTATGAATATATACATACATGTATATTTGGATATAATCGAACCTTAATGAATAGATTAACAAAGATAAAATCAATAAATACCACCACTGTAATATCCGTTCATATAATTAACCGAAAGTGTATATATACAACACACGTTTAACTAGGAATCGTTACACAAGTGATAATTACACCACGGTTTAGAACACGAACTGCAACAACTATTTATTGCTTCTAGTCAACCAGAACCAAAACAGAAACAAAAACAAAAACAAATTCCTTTGATCAACAATCTATTGATTGCAATTGACAAAGAATAAACCAACGAATAGTTATGTTTTATTGATAACAGACAAACTAAAAACTCAATAATACATCGATGATAGGTGTATACCCATCAGTTATAATTCTACTATATATCAAATACACAATTTGACCTAAACACAAATAGGATTAAAAATAGATAAGACTAACTTATTGAGATAAGACTAACTTAGCAATTATATAATAAACTAATTATTATTTAAAATCTCCTCCAAACCACCCCATGGGATTTACTGAACCGCACTTAATGAAATAATACTGCAACGCTTAATACGCTTATCCCCTCGTGTGTCGCTACCCCTTTAACAACTTCAACCATTTTTTAGCATAAAAACCCTTTGTCCTAAGAAACAACACGAACGAAACAACCACCCCGACAACACAAACCCCACCAAATATGAAGTATGAAAGCATAAAACAATGTATCCCATATGAAGTATGAAAGCATAAAACAATGTATCCCGTGGCACGACCCCCCTCTTGCTTGCTTGTCGTAAATGTTACCTATTACTTGCACGGAAAGTATGTACGAACCAATAGGGTTCGCAGTGGCAATAGTGTTGAAAATAGTCCCCATATGTTTCACCCCAAATATTTCCGAACTAATTGTAGGCATTAAAGACCATTGTGACCCGTAACAAAAACCTACAATCAATGTCCCAATGTACAAATTCCCACTCGAGCCGATTATTAAGTAGCCGATAGTCATTCCTAATTGCGTGAATGAAATAAACAACGGTCTCCCCCATCCGTATTTATGCAAGTAATAATCCGACACATATCCTCCACCAAACCGACCAATAAAGTTCCATATACTCCATACAGAAATCATTGCTTGAATCTCAACCGTTGAGTAATCAAGCGACTCGCCTATTTGAGTTATGTTGTTGATGGTTGCTAACCCTGACCCTAATGCGCAAACCATGGCTAGGAACAATAACCAAAAGTTGATGGTACACATAGCTTGAATTAGATTCATTTCAACCGAGGCTACAGGTGCAGCCTCAGGAGATGTGATCAATGGAGTCGTGGCAGGGGGTGGTGGTGGTGGTTTGTTTGTTTGAGCGGTGACGACGATTTGTAGAGGGGATATTATTATGAGCAAAAGAATGGTGGTTGTGAGGATGTGAACCCATGATGGGAATGTGAAAATGTTTTGTAAGATGATTATAATCATTAGATATGCGGCTATGCTTAGTGAGATTAGCGAGATGCGGTTCAAATGAGGTTTGTCGTTGGTCGTGTTTGAAGGGTTTGCATGCACTAAAGACATTAGTGTGAGAGGTACGACTGTTGGAAATATAGCAAGCATTAGTACGAAGGTGGTTGGTTTGCCGTCGAATAGCGTTTGGTAGATTTGTATTAGTATTGCTCCACTTAGCCCCAGAAATCCCTGCAATTAGTTAAAAATTCAATGTAAATAGTTTTATACAAAAATGATTCGATAGTTAGTAACTCCTGCTTAGATTAGCTAAGGGTGTCCTTAGTTGGACCCTTAGCTAAACATATGAGACCATGGCACGAAAAACCAAATGTGAAACGATATACACTAGGTATACATTAGGCTTCTAATGGAGTTACATGCCCATAAGTATCGAGTTTTGCATCAAAAAGCAAGATCATGTAGTTGTTGTCAAACTTGAATTCTGACTTCCGTCATTTAGAGCTCCAATTTTAGTGTTATGATTTTCTTCCAACTTTAACAAATTTTTCATCATTCTATTTTTAGTATAAAGACGTGTGTTTAATTTTACATGCTTATTTTGAAAGAAGAGATCAAGGGCCTTAGAGCATTCCCATTCAATTCACAATCTCTAAATCCAAAAGTACACGAAAAACACTACATTATTTTTTTTTTAATTAAATAATACTTTTCTATAACTTTATCATTTGTATCCATTCTCTCTCTTTCACTCACAACTTTCAACAAATATTAAAAAAATATAGGAGTGGACAGTATCTTTTCAAATATTCAGAAAAATCACTGTATTTTTATCTCATCTACTCACAACACTCTAAATCAATTCCTAAATTATAAAAATTTCACTCATCAAATTTGATGGTTTAAATTTGAATGCTTTTATAGACTCTGACATAAGAGATAAGACCAAAAGTAAACAAACAATTAGAGGTGTTTGGGTGAACTTCTATAAGTTGCTTATTTATTATTTGTTTATTGAAAAACAAAAAAGTGTTTAATAAAGATTCTTAAAAGTCAAAAAGCTTCAAACGTGAGTTTTTCAAAAGTGACTTTTATTCTTACAAAACAAAAGGCAAATTAGCAATTATTAAAGCTTACCCAAACACCCCTGAAGGGGCTATAGACTCAACATAGAGAACCCCACAAACTTTAAACAGATATAAATAATGACGGTCCCAATGTACTATACGTGCATTGAATTTGTACTATGAATATCGTGTTACTATAACTAACCATGCATTTTCTTTTTATACAATACCAAAGATCCAATCATATGAAAGAACAGCTTACCCTCGTAATCCCAACACTAGTTCCACCATAATTTGGGAAATTCCGAACAGCCACAACAACGTTCGCAGTATTAGAAAACGTCTGCGCGTGCGCTGCCAGGAACATAAACAAGCACATAACCAACACATGAGGCCTATTAATAACTCCAGTAATAGACAACCACATAAGAAAATACCTAACAAAACACTGAACTGCTCCAACCAAGGAAACCAACGAGAGTCCGAACCCGCGATGGTTATGATCCGTAACAATATCACAGAGTAAACCCGATAAAACCCCGATATTGGCACCGATGTCTTTGAACACGGATACGGTGTCTAGAGTAGATTGATCGTAACCTTGACTCGATTTGAGGACGGTCGAGTAGATACCGAAGGTAGACGAGGCTCCGGAGCTGCACTGGATCCATATGCAGGCTACTGTGGCTAACCACTTGCTCTTCTCCATTGTTATTAAGTTTGGAAATGGAAAACAACGTTGTTTTAGAGGCCAGGGGGGGACAGCGGCTTGGCCATGGGGCCTATATTTATTTCATATGACTAAGATGCAGTCATGTCATTAATACAAAGGGCGTGAAATTTGTAATATAAATATATTAGGTTATAAACCCGTGTACTACATGGGTTTAGGTACAAAACATTTTAAAATAAGAATAATAATTTATAATAAAAACATACAGCCTATATTTAACATGTTTCATTAACAATCACACATTAATCTCACTTGAGTACATTTCACTTAAGTATGCATGTACTTTTAAGCACTCATTTTAAGACCTAAAAGTAGTAGCAAATTTTAAGTGTAATCGAATCATCTAACACTCGTTTAAGTATATATATTAAAGTCTACCTATAAATATCATTTGAATATAGACAATTGTCCGTACTCAAACGGGCTTGGCCCTATAAGTTCTTAAAAATTAATTAATTGGATTGTACATTTTCTTTTATTATAATTGCCTCCATTAATATTTCAATAAAAGCAATGGGTTACTTATGGGTGAGACATAGATCTAAAACGGAGGCGATCACGTGAGAAAAGTAGCGAACTTTCAATGTTTTATGATATGGGGTTGTTTACTTATGTGTTGTTGTATTGTCATTTTGCTTGTGTTAACAATGTATTTGGATTCGTGGCCCCAATTAGCAACTTGCTATACTGGTTTGATGTTTATTGAATGTTTCTCATTCAAAAAAATAGAATTCCAATCATTTACATTTGTAAACTACATTTAGGTTCCTTCAGTTTCTCCTAAGGCTCCTTAACACCGGATCATCTTCTCATCACCTAGAAATTAAGGCATAAGCTTTAGGTTCATATACTTAAATGTAAACCATAAAGAAGAAATGTATAAAAACGCTTGTCAACGCGAAACAGGCAATGTCATGCTCAAATGTTAAATGGTCTAGGATTGCATTCCCTATCTCAAGATTGTCGTTAGTGTTTCAAAAGTCTATGGAGTTTACTTTGTGAGGCATTGTTGATGACATTATTTCACCAGCCTTAGTACCTACAAAACACAGGTATTTACAATGTCAATAGTATTTGTTAAGAATTGTTTACTTATGAAAACTATCACAAAATACAAATTGAAGGTGTATCATATATCTTTATCAAAACCAAATAAGATATTATTAAATCGGATGAATAATTGTAAAAGTTTAAACCTTTTCAAAAAGGAATGAAAATTATAGCCATGTGGTCATGAGACCCACTCTGCACCATAAAACAACACTTTTTGACTTTACCTTTTATGCTCTGCATTGACTTTTTAAACCAGTGATGATGGCACCTTGTGTAAGCTGCAGTGACTCCTTATGCTACACCTTGCAATAAAAATACGGGAGGGCGGGGGGTAAGCACTAAAAATATAGTAAAAGCAGATAAATCACAAGATATTTGAGGAAAGTTCTAATAGTACTAAAATTGTAAGTCATATCAGCTATGTTAAGAAATACCTACCCATGAAATTCAGGAGCAGAAAACCACCATCCTCAAGCGGTGGTTCAAGAATCAGTAACCGTTTGGATTATCCACATCTTGTATTATGTAATGTATAAAAGTAGTGTTACACATAATATGAAGCAGGTAAAACCAATAAAAAAGCATGAAAGAAAACAGGTTTCGAAACTGATCTTTAAAACATATAGGTTAATTATTTTTAAGCATAGATAAACGTAAAAACCGCAATTGCCGATATTGTTGTCCACTTAAACCCAGCCACCAGCCTATCAAGCCCCCAATTGCATTAAGCGTTTTAAGTTCAAAAACCACGGCTACACCTGCCCCTTCTCAGACAAGGAGAGCTAGAAAAACTAGAGTCAAAGCAAACTGGTTTGACAAATCACCATAAGCCAATGACTCGTTGATGGTACTAAGTAGATGCACTCGGTGAAATTTGATGGATGTATGGTCATGTGGAGGTTGTACGAGCATACCCTAAATATTATTGGACTTTGTCATATATATCCCTAATAAAAATATTTATTGACTAAAAACCTTCGAGCCCCAATAGTGTATCCACAGAGTCACTATCCCCTTGGTAACACGTAAACTATAATTCCCGTCTAGTATGTGCATTGGCCTCTTTTACTAACTTTGATAATGCTTCTTTGGCATTTTACAATACATAACTTTCTCTCTCTTTTGCTTTGCGGACCAACTTTTGAAATACTTATAACTTTCATAGCACACTTTTTTTCTCTCTTTTTTTCATTTTTTTTATATCACCCTAAAGTATATAACTATTTCTAAGCTCGTAAAAAGATGGACATGTGGTGGTGTGCTGGTTTGAGTGCATCTAAGTCTTATTATCTCAAAGTTTTTAGATTATGGTAATCCTCCCTAAGCATCGAAATTCGGTTTCACCGTTTTTCAAAATTTTAGAAAAATAAAATTTGCTAAAGAGGACTATCAAAGCTAGTTGAGCCTGCTGACACATCCCAAATTTAGTGCGTTATCTTTTATTTAATCTCATATATAATAATAGTTTTTAAAAACCGATCTCAAATTTTTCTATCATTTTCCATTATTTGCAAAAAAATTCCGGTAAGTATTCGGGACAATTTTTTTTTGAATATTTTTTTAAAACCTTTTTTTATTATTATTATTTTTAAAATTTTTGATTTTTTTAATATATAAAAACGTCAGTTTCCCATCCCCACACTTAAATGTCACATTGTCCTCAATGAGACAGGAAAAATACAAAAATTAAAGCACATTCAAATATAAGTAAAGTGGAATAGACTCCCTGGTAAATATGACGATGTTGTCTCGCGAGTCGTGTCTCATGCCCTCCAATTCGAACGAAAGTCTCACACTCTGGTGCTCTCTATCAAGCTGTCACTTACGAACGAAAGTGGCAATCAACCAACAAATAGTCTCCCCACACTTGAATCAAACCATGTATCATCAATCATCCAATATCCTAGAGCAACCTGAAAGCAAACCAAGAAACAACCAGCACAAGAAAACAAGAAAAACCCAAAAACAAAAATAAAAGTAAAGCGAAAACATTCTACCGGGTTGCCTCCCGGGAAGTGCTAAGTTTTCAGAAGAGTCTTCAACCGGACTCCCTCCTGAAATCTCAATCAGAAGGCTTTTTTTTATCCAACCCCGGTTTAACCCGTTTAGTTCCACCCGTCCAACATTTTTAAACAAATAGCACATAGTGAAACTTAAAAGCATTTTAAAACATTCAAACGGGTCGGACCACCAATACTTAAACTTACCTGGACCAAACCTAATACGTGACATATAATGAGGAAAATGGTTATTGATGACCGTCGTTTGAGTCATGTAAAAACCTAATTAACCTAAGTAGCTAGGATAAGTAAGGTATCGTATCCATCAGGAGTATGTGGTCAATGTGAATCGTGTAAACAAGATTATGATATTATGAAGTAGCAAGTTTTAGTGCTGATCACACAAGCAAATAGTTTAGTTTAAAATTAAGCAATTAGTATATGAACAAGTTTTAATCAGTTAACAAAAACAAATCACACCCGGGACTTCAAGTATGTAACTAACGGTAATCTCATGCAACCTAACAGATTAATCATTAACGGTTAACTACAGACTGATCAACTAGACAAAACCTTAGGCAACAATAATCGCTTTACACACGGCACTGGTTATCAAACAGTCCCTGCCAGTGTGACTCAGTTAAGGGCAATTATATGCTTTGTCGTATTCAACCTAGTCAAACAACCCTATGATCAATTATTATAGCAACTGGTAACTAATCGTTCAAATCAACGTAAACCTAAACAGATTGAACACACAGAAATACCAAACATCAATAATTATAGATTAACCATAAACAATTATACATAAACGTTCTTAGTCACATGAGAAAACTGAAAGCAATATAAACTTTACATCCCGGATATGATTCGAAGAGGATTAGCCTCTCATGGTAGCCATTAGATCTTCAATTGATGATTGGAATTCGTTAGGCATCGATCGAATGATGTTTGTTGATGTTTCTTAGCACCCAAAATCGTCCCAAGATGTTCCAAAACGGCCAAGAGAAGTTCTCCTTGAGTTTGGGTTATTTATCCCTTTTTATACCCTTAAAAACTCGTAAGTTCGCGTCACTTATCAGTACCCGACGTAAGTTACTCCCTACCCGGCGTAAGTTACGTCGGGTCTTGTTTTCCTACGCCAAACACCATTGTTTTATAAGTTGCTTACGCCCTTTATGTAAGGTCCTGGAGTAAGTTACGTCAGGACCAGAGTAAGTTACGCTGAGACCTAAAATTCCATATTTTCGTCTTGTTTCTGATCCAACACTTGTATAACAGGCTTAGGCTCAATTCTTCACATTGATTAGCTTCCGTTTACTCTCCGATCATCCAAAGACTTCATCCCATGCTCGTACAAGTCCCAATTTAGCATATTTAACACTCAAAGACCTGCAACATATAAACACGTATGAAGTACCATTGTGCGCATAATAAACTAACTAAAACATATAAAATAATACAAATAAGTACATGATTTACACCCGACCATCAGTTATTATTGAATTTTAGTGTTTTCCTATAACTCTTAATGTACCATTTTTGAACCCTAAAAATGTGGTGATCCAATCACTTTCTCTCCATCTTCTATGGCTTTGTCGATTTCGGTGGCGATCCACTATCTAGTTCATCCACATACCTGCTAACCATCTTATGATGTGGCGACTCAACTACCACCATATTATGATCCTCATCCGTTGCCATTTCCTCTTCTTTTTTGTTTGGTGCAAACTTGATCTCCATTGTTGGCTTCCCCATGATTAGTGTTTCTAAATAGATAAGATCGCCAACAGGGTCAAATTCTGCATGTTCGTAAAAAACTGGTAAAGCCACCAATTCATCACCAAACTCATCCTCCCAAGATGGTACATGCTCCTTCTCTTCGTCATCTTCCATCTGGTCAAGTGGCTCCACAACGACATATTCACTCAGAATCGTGTAATCAGGTAGCTCCAACTCCTTCTCTTCTATCACGCTCTCATCATCATTATTCCATAATTCATCATCTGTTTCATAGACGGCTTCCTGCTCCTTGTATGAAAAACTCTCATTTTGAATTCTAGCACTTATCTCGTCTAATCTAGCTTCGAGTTCCTCTATCTTACCGAGTCTTTCTAATTCTAACAACCTATCAAACCTGGCTTCTATTGCCTTAATCTTTTGGAGTCTTTCACATTCCTTTTGTTCGGCTCTTTCCAACATCATCTCTTTCCAACATCTTCGGTATAAAATACTCCTAAACTGACTCGATCTATAAACATATTAACTAGACTCGATAAAATAAAACACAAACTAAATTATCGTAAACACGACTAGACGCGCTAAATCTATGACACGAACTCACAAGACACACCACAACTCAAGACACAAAAGACCAATTAATCAATTAAGTTCATCAAAGCTAGTTTCGCTATCGCCTAAGTATCCCCGGCAACGGCGCCAAAAACTTGATAGGAAAAACGCGGTCTATAAAAATATTAACCTAACCTAGATACTCTAGTTTTAAAGCCTAATGCTAGACCACTGGACAGGAAAGTGTACCTATCGACTGTAGTAAACCCTAATGAAGTCCGGATATTGAATCCAAAGGATACTAGCTGTTAGGACCCAAATTTTATAGTCGGATCTGTGGTCAGCTCGGGATCGTGAATATGCTCGGGATCCCAAATATGTTCAAGATTCTCGAATAAGTTTAGTATCATGAGTATTAATGCTAATAAATATATATTTCTTTCTTAGCGTTGATTTATAATTGTATATATTAATTGTTGATTTAGTCCATGCGAAATACACGGTTGGTGGTTGCATAAAACATGTGGAATGAGCTATAACCGTTAGGATTAAGGGCCAAGTAATGGTTAACGGTCAAATATTGACTGTATGCTGAAATCTCACACTAATAGTTAATATTAGCACGTGGGAGAACTCTATTATTGTCAGGAATCATTTCTATGTATAAGGATCCCGGATTTAATAACAGGGTTTCAGTATTCGGTATCCCTGATAATTACTAACTGTTGTATTATCCTCGAATATTTGAGGTTATTTCGCAGGTGGGACCATGTTTGATGAGTGACTCCCAAAAGAATCGGTCAAAGACGTGGGATGAACGTTGATGAACGTGGATATACTCAAGAAGAGTACTCCAACGGCTATATTGAAAGACTCTTTCAGCTCCGGGATACTCGGAGAGTTAGTTAGGGATTTTCAGTATAAATAGGATGTTGTAATCAGTTAGAAAAACACATGTAACACACACTTCACACTGAAAGCTACCAAAACTCATTGTAACACTTAGTATTCGATCGATTATCAGCTCCAACACTTGTAATCAACCTTTTATTTTTATTAATAAATAGACGGTGATAGTTTTCACCGTCCGGGGTTTTTTGTGCCGAAGATCCTCAAGATCGAGGGCCTTTTCCCTCGAAATCAAATCATTGTGTTCACCATATTTTAGATCTAGCACTCTACCTCTCATACGAATTTGATCACTAAATTACTTTGTTAATTTTTGACCGCAGCACTAGCGACACCTAAACTAGACTCTGACTAATAAATTAAATAAATTGATTTTATTGAATTTTGTCTTTTTTTATTATTCAATATTAAATAATATAAAATAAATAATACTTACTCTAAACTAGACACGGACGAATAGAACTAGAACTCAAATAGGGGAAACAACTACCTAGGTAAGGAATCCTACTAGTAAACTCGTAAACTCTCGGATTTGAATTTATGATCGGTAACCGGGTTCTAAAAATATGACACTTAAGGAATAACTAAAGTACGCTAGATCACCTCCCGATCTCACCAACAATACCTAAGAACCCTAAATATCATGTAAAGTTCAACGGTTTAATAGTTCGGATCACCTCCCGGTCTCACCTTACCTAACTATACTAAGGTACCCAAAGACTAAATCACCTCTCGGTCTCTCTAATCACAATATACCCTAAGGCCTAAAGGGATATTCTATTGGATTTGGTTATAACTCGGATCTGTAAGAATCTAAAGAAATCTAGGATAACTCACTCCCGGCAATCACTACCCAAACCCGCAAAAGACCAAAACAGACGACACTTAATTACCTCCCGGTCTTTTAAGTGACAGAATATAAGGTGTCTCTAAACTCTCAATTGCCGCTCATATGGAATACGTTAACAATAAACCATAAACTAGTTGTAAACACACAGTAGACAACCTAATATGCATCCATACATGAAAAACATTCACAGTGACGCATATGGAACAATAAATTGATGATAAATTAATACCAAATACGCATAAGTATCATAACCAAATAAAATAAAAACTTTACCAAAGCATGAACCAGTCAGTAAATAATTCAAAACAAAAAATAAAACGAGTCTAAAAAGTATTCATCCAAACCCAGGCAGTGTAAAAGTTTAGCCAATCATAATTATGAATGAAACAAATATAAAATATATATTATGGTTCATCGTAAAAAGAAATAAATATGACTGAGCTACTAGCCTGGTTAAATTAATTGAGCAGACTGTCAGCTTAAATTAATTCACTTTTTTTCTTTCTTGGCCGTGGATTTTTGTGACGAGCTTGCTTGCTTGTTTGATTTCAATTAATTCCGATGGAATTTTTCACCAATGTGGGCGCTTAGTTGCTTTTCAATTAATTCTGATGCACCACAGCAATAGGCCCCCCCCCCCCCCCCCCTCCCGGTTCACCTATGCCTCTTTATCAAATCTGCCTTTTATAAAATTCCTAGTAACCGACTTGAAAGCCCATGTTTTGAAAATTTAACTAGCTGAAGCCCATATGGTGTTTAAGTCCAACCTGCTGTGATTTCATTTTTTTTGAGTACCTGTCCATAGTATAAAAATTCGTCTAAATACATATTTTTTTGAAACTCAAAAACAAATTCCATCACTATATTTATTTTAAACAAATAAAACTCATGATCACTTAAACTAGTAAAATGACATGTTGTTATATTGATCATAATAATAACAATAATAGTTGATACAAGATTTTCGCTCTTGGTCTCTTGAAATCTTTTAAACCCAAATATGATCCAAACAGAAATATATTCTATAAAAACGAGCTCTAAATACCTGAAAGTATAGGAAATATTTATATAATATTATGTATATTCTTTTCCACATCAAAAGTCACCCAAAATGTTTTTTGAATCAGAATTGATGAAAATTATTTACTTTGAAATCAAAATAAAAATTTGGAAAAAGAAGTGTATTGAGTGGTTAACCCGATCCAACTAACTCATTTAGTCATCACTACTGCTAAGGAGAGTAGATTAAAAGAAAAGTAACGATTACTAAAACATAAAGAAAATAGAAGTGTCATTCAAATTTGAACGAACGACTTTTGCAAGTTAAAATGGTGCATGTAAGCATTCCACAAGAAATCATTATTTCATCAAAACCAGTCAGATTCCTATTAGCAAGTTACAGGTATGTAAGTGTGATGAGCTTAATTAAAAACATACCCTGAGATGTAACAATATGGTTTACTATTTTTTCAATTATTTTATCATCATAAAATTTTGAGTTTTGAGCTAGATCATACTTGATACCAAACACCACTGACTGCATCTTAAATTCAGTTTGCATGTTCTTATGTGGCATTCTATATCTGATTTTCATGTATCAATCAGCCCATTTAATGAAATGGGGTGGGGTGGGGTGGGGTTCTTATGTTTTACCACATTGTTCATCAAGAACGTAAATCTTGACATAAACTGATGTTTTTTAAAAAAAAAGTTTTCTTTACCTTCGATCAAGCCTAAGCTAGGAAGCTCCAGAAATTTACAAACCTGATCCTAGTTATAGCAGTAGCGCAAATGTTGAAAGACAAATTTCAAGATTAAAACCATGACCCAAAAAAGAAACCTCAGTTTGAAGTATTTGTAATCCGAGACCATTCGACCCAAAATTTAAGAGCTTGAAGATTGAATATAACAAAATATTGAGCACCCTGTAACAACAATACGGATTTATGGAGATATAAGAAGCCAATATATGAGAGTGACTTTGAAACTTGATTAGAGTAACATATGTTGTGCATCCTTCACGAGAACACTTAATCAAGTTAAAATCTTAAAAACCATTGCAGTGATGAAGATTCAGAAGATAAAACATGTCTTGTAATCATTTTCATTAGGGCAAGAGCTAACTGATAATGCAATCACTTTGGTGAAGAACTTGCTCCCTGGGGATTATTAACCTCTTTATCATCTGTTTCAACCGCGCAAACCAATAAAAAATAGCATAAACGAAAACCCTATGTTTACCAAATTGATCAGCTAATTCAGTTGTGAACCAATTCAACACACACATATAAATGATTAATAACAAAGTCACATGTATAACATTATAAAATCCCCTTAAGTTTGGTTTATTTCAGCAAACTCTAGCTTTAAAATAAAAATTAAAGCAATCAGCAACAATTCATGAAATAACTATTAAACTATAGAGAATATACCTAAACTAAATTATAAGTATTATAATCAGAAGAGACTGAAAAAGTACCGAGGATCAAAATCTGAAGATATATGAAGTGCTTGATTGATAGCAGTGTACTTATCAAATTCGCCGGCTACATAGCCTGAATGTCGGCAGAACTCAGAAGCTAAAACGCCGGCAATGACGGAGAAAATTGGTCAGACTCTTGAATCTTCACACAGATTAGCTATGAATATGAAGGTTAGGCTTTGTGCAAGAAATAAGAGATCGAACAGTGTTGTACGAAGTATGAATGATGGAGGCTGGAATCGAGGAGGTAACCACACAACTTCCATAATCTATTATCAAAATATAATTGTCTGTATAGTTCCCACGTGTCAACATAATAGAATGGTAAAAAAACATGGAGAGTTGCTGTGTGAATGCCACATATGTAAAAAAGGCTTTGTTTTATTATAATAAAGATTATATATGTGTTAATAAGACTATGTGCAGTGGAGGGGCTACAAAATGGGGCGTTTTGTGTCATGTGGCGCCCAGTCAACAAATGGTAGGTTTTTGTTTTTAAGGTGTAATGGTGTAGGAGCTACAAATAATAATATAATATATATATGGGAGAGTTATTCTAAAAATAAGTAGTTTCCTAGGAAGACTAAGAATAAATCATAGCCATTGAATTATATCAATCAATGGTTGAGATTTAAAATTACAAAAAACAGTCATAGTTTTCTATAATTATTCTTTCACCATAGGTTTTAATGCCAAATGTTAAAATTCTATTGGTTCTTACCATTTCTAGGAAACAACTTCTTTTTATTTGAACCCTTATATATATATATATATATATATATATATATATATATATAGGGGATGGTTCATGCGAGAAGTGATTTTACAGCGAAAAGTGCGAGAAGTGATTTTACAGCGAGAAGTGCGAGAAGTTAATCTTAACCATAGATCATGTGTAATCAATGGTGGAAATCATAAATGACACATTTGTAATTATTAGGACATTGTTATAACAAATATAAAAGTAAAAAGGATAGAATTGTCATATATAAATAGGCATAATTAAATCACTTGAAGTGTCTTCATCAGTTTCCCCATTTCTATGCCTTAATTAATATAGCAATTAAAGGATTTTGTTTAAAAAAAACGATTCTTGAATCTTGGCTATGGATAATGTGTTTTTAGAGTGCAGTTATGTATGTTATGTTTGGTAATTATCAAATTTTCTTAATAGTGCATGATGTGTATTTAAGCTACTAACTTGAGTTTGTGTTCGTAACTGTATGACCTGTGTAGCTATGTGTAGGTTTACTTAACACGTACAATTTCTTTTTTTATTATTAAACTTATTTGATGTGTAGTGGATATTTTTTGATGTGTAGAGCATTTTAATTATTTATAGTTTTGTATTGTTGTGTAGTATATAATGTTGAATTTGTAGTATATCATGTTTGTTATACGTGATTATTTGCTGTGTATCTTAAAATTTGAAAGTATAGGAGTCATTAATTGTGTAAGTTCAAATGTGATAATGTATGGGAGTCTGAATGGTGTTAGTTTAAATGTAAGTGTTGGTAGTTTTCATGTTTATCGGTGTCTATTTGGTTAAAAAAAAATTCCTACATATAAACACATAAGCTACGCATGTATACATTAGCCTACACAAAAACAAATAACCTACACTTGTGTTTTCGCATGACCTACACACTTATGTTTTCATATATAAAAACATATTTTCTACACATGTACATATAACCTGCATATAACTTACGTATGTGTACAACCTACACAAAAAACATATAACCTACACATATGTATATTAACCTACACAAAAAAACATATAACCTAACTTATGTTTTCGGATGACCTACTCACTTATGGTTTTACATATAAAAATGTATTTCCTACACTTGTTTAATAAGTAGTGTATATTTTTTTATACGTAGGACATTTCACTAATTTATAATTATGTATTGATATGTAGTATATATTGTTGGATTTTATGATATAACTTTTTATATCATAAAAATTATAAAACGATAAAGCGAAAATGATAGTTTTTGATTGTTTAGATCGTTGTCGGTTTTATTGTCAATTTATAAAAATAATTAAATTAAATATTATAAAAAGACGTATTTTTTTGTTGATAAACAGTACTTAGGAAAATATAGATTATGAGATTTTAAATTATATATAAATTATAATTAAAAATGGTAAAATTCATATTTAAAAAAAGTTTGTTTGTTGATAAAGAAATCGATGTGGTTTTTTAACAGATAACTAGAGAACATAATATATACTTTATAATAATAAACATAATAATAAACAATTAAAGTGTAACTGCTTTAAGATAGTATTAATTACCAAACATAAAAAAAAAATTTGTACTAAAATACCCTTATGATTAAAATAAATCATATAATAAAAGAAAATTTCTAATTGGTGGGTTTTATTTCTCGCGCTTCTCGCTCTAAGAATACTTCTCGTATGAACCTAATCCTATATATATATATCACACACACAACATATTAAATTAATAATATTCTTCACAACAATTCGCCGGACAAGAATATGTCGCCCCCCATCAAATCGCCCCTTTTGTAGCCCAGGGGACGGTGTTCACCTCAAATATCGCCCCATTTTTCTTGTTTTGTCGCCCCACTACATGTGGCCTAATATATTCATCGTTATCATTTATATTATAATAGGTCAAAATTATTAATATCTATATCTATATCTATATCTATACCATATATAAAGCAAATGGCAAAGACCTATTAAAATTTAAGAGGTACAAACACTATTGCATAAATTACTATCTTTAATGCATATAAATTAGAAAATGTAGGGGTGATATAGTATTTTAGACATCTTGAACGGTTAAGAATATTTAGTTTAGAAAATATTAACAATTATAATCCTTTAACTTTAACAAAACTTTGTTAATATATGAAGTACTTACAAATAAACCCCTTAACTTTACTCATTTACTTGACATATTCATTTAAAAATTCTATTTCTTCAATATATTTTAATATACTATGTTTTAAAAAACCCCGACTTTACCATTGCAGCGTGCTTAATTTTGTCGACGTTTCAATATAAATTTTATTTTATTTTGAAATGTTTATGATAATGTACAAGTCAATTAAGCATAAGAGTACAACTCAAATATGCACTTACAAACCTAAAATATAATTATAAATTTAACCTTTCATTTATATTCAACTTTTGTAAGTTTAATTTATAGTTACCCTTCCACCCCCTTAAATTTACCCATATATTCATCTATATAGTCTTTTATCTTTTTTTTTCTTTTATATATTTGAATATATAAATTATAATTATATTATTATTATTATTATTATTATTATTATTATTTATGACATTCGCTGCTGTTGCTGCTTTGACATTATTATTATTATATGATTATTTTTTTATATTACTGTTATTGTTTATTATTAACCATAACCTTGTTAAGATCTTAACTCGTTAACAAGAGCTCGTTTTAATAAATTTCAACCTTACAATCACGACGTGTTTATTTTTGTTGACGTTCAAATTTAATATTTACCAAAGATAGATGTGCATGGTATAAAACAAAATGATTTCGTGTCACTTTAAAAGAAGTAGAAATTTTGGTGAGTTTCGATCATTTTTTAAAAATATTTTTGTTGTTTTTGGTCAACGATCGAAGACTTTGATATGTCAAAACGCGTTCGAGTGATCACGGCTTGTAAGCCAAATGGGTTTAAGTCATTATAAAAAAAAAGTTTAACAATTTGTTCAGGTTAAAAGGGGTGCTAAGTAAAATGAGTTCGGCCATTTAAACAAACTAACAATTTTGGTTATGGTTAAACCATGTTATGAGCCTATCGAATTCAAGTCATATTTAAAAAAAAAATCGGTTTTGGTCTGCATCAAAATAGTTATATGAAAAGTGAATTTGGGTCGTATAAAAAAATATGAATTTTGACTCTGGATACCCATATATTCATCTATATTTTCTTTTTTCTTTGTTTTTATTTTATATCTTTGAACATATAAATATTAATAAATTTCAACCTTAGAATCAAGGGTTGTAAGCCAAATGGGTTTAGGTCATTATAAAAAAAGTTTATAATTTTGTTAAGGTCAAAACGGATATCAATTAAAATGAGTTGGGTGTCATTTAAAAAAACTAACTTTAGTTATGGTTAAACCACGTTATGAGCAAATCAAAATCAAGTCATTTAAAAAAAATTGGTTTTGGTTTGCGTCAAAAAAGTTATATGCAAAATGAAGTTGAGTCATTTAAAAAACAAGATCAATTTTGGCTCTGGATGAACATTAAATCTTTGGTCGTTTACAAAGATTGCAAACACGAGTCTTGGGAAAGTTGATTTTAGGGGCTGATCCGGATCTACGGTGTAAGAAGTGGGGTCGCGCGTAAACAATGAATCCCATGTAAAAAAAATTATGGAACCATCATTGGTTGATGTTTCATTTACACACACAATGAAGGTTATGAAACTGTTTTTCCAAGTTTTATTGTTTACTATGTTCTTAAAAGAGGTAATCATATAGTATTATTGTACTTTATGCTATCTTATTTTAAAAGTTTTTAAGAGTTCAACTTATTCTTATATTTATAGATAGATGTCACACAATGGCTAAAGCTTCACTTAATTGGTATAAAAAAAGTACCTTTGATTATTTGTTCAAAAAAGAACATGTTTTTTTAGTCATTTGTTAATATGGTTTGCTATTTATTATATTTATGATCTGATCATTACATGTCTTATAACTACTGAAAATCGTTTAACCATATTATCGTCGCCGCAGCATCGCGCGGGTTTATTGCTAGTATATTATCATATATTGGTTTGGTAATTATTGATGAACCATATTAACATTATTATCTAATATAGGGTTTCCCCTTAGGTGTATATACGGAGAGAATTTATAATTTCACATACGGTTTTATGTGACTTCTGTCTCCTAAACTGGGTTCCTATCAATAACACTAACATCATCCTTAACTATACATCTAAAGGGGAACTCGATCAAGATAACAAACATGTCGAATACATCATACTCCGTATGCGGTTCAACATCGGATCTACCCCTAACGTGCAGGGGTCGGCCGACCTTGTGAAAAAAAAACAAATAGTAGTATTATAGGGTTAAAATCTTGACCGACCCTGTGAAATTTTGACACCGACCCCTATAGAATTTTGAAATATAATGGGTGATGAATAAAAAGTAGAAGAATGAAAAGCATTACCGGAAAATTTATCTTTAGCTTGTGCAAAGGTGGTTCAATGGTGTTATTTGGAAAATGAAAGTGTAAGTCTACAGCTGGTAGATGTCCTAATTGAATTTTAGTTGTATGGCCTTTTTAGAGTTTTTGGCCAATTAAAAGGTTAATATCTTTGGGCTTGAAAGTGTTTAATGAAGCTATAGCATGGAGGTTTTATTTAAAAATTTTAAACATCAAAATCCATTTCTTTATACAAAAGTAAAAAGAAATGACAATGAAAACTATAAATCTAATTTGTTTTTATTTTATTATTTTGTTCAGTTTAATATAAAACCATATAAATTCTTTTGGTTCTTATTTACATTTTATTTATTTTCACATTATCATCTTTCCTAATTAGTATTTACACCCTCACGTTACGACGAAGGTGTAAAACCGTGTATTTACAAATATCTACTCCACTCGAAAGCATGAAGTTACCACCACCACATTCGTTCGCCATCTCCTCTCCTACAACCAGTAATTAACATTAACCATTAAGAAAACTGAGCAAAAAGTAGACGTAAAAACTTTGAACCACACATGCTCGTTGCATCGTGTTAACACACAAAAATTAGACCGAAACATAAAATATAGAAAACAAAATAACTAAGTCAACTTAACATTCAAGCGTTGCGATGGGGCCGTTAAACGGGAAAAAGAAATAAAAAA
The DNA here is from genome assembly GCF_021521415.1 of Bidens hawaiensis. Lineage (NCBI taxonomy): Eukaryota > Viridiplantae > Streptophyta > Magnoliopsida > Asterales > Asteraceae > Bidens > Bidens hawaiensis. The sequence continues at coordinate 108,435 of NW_027505473.1, read as the reverse complement.
TGTTCACTCACACACATGCGTTGCATCACGTTAACTCGTTAAATTCAAACATAAACGTTAAACAAAAAAATTGTAAAAGATGAAAAGTATAGGGGACCAAAGTTGAAACTGGAAAATTCTTGACGACTAAAACTAAAAAAGTATGTTGTGACATGTTTATAAACTATTAAAAGTGTAGGGACCAAAAATAAGAAAATAAAAGTTAGATAAAAAATAATATTACATGGTACAAATTTGAATGCACAATGTATAAAAGAATAATGCATAGTTCTCCCACTTTTATTATTATATAAATATGTACTTTTTGTAAAATACTTCAATACAAAATAAATTTTAAAAATATTGATCGGTATAAATATCTAGCCTAGAGTTAACAACTTCAAATTGTCATGTGGCCGGTTGTATATCAACAAGAAAAAAATATATTATATATACATTTATGCAAGTAGGAATCATATTTTACATGTATTTTTGGCTAAACCGGACAAAAAAACTATATACCGATTTGACCAGACCTGACCGGGCGAACCGAAAACAAATATTTTTTTATATATATAACTGGGTACTAACCCACAAAACTTCCGACCCCTGTGTAAAAATTTCCTGAGTCCGCCACTGATGCGGCGGTTACTACTCTCTATGCTGTAACAAACACGCATATAATTATAGATTTATTATATTTTTATGTTTTTCCATTACTAACATGAACAGCTAATCAACATGTGGCACCAGAGTGATGTTGATTAATCAGTTATTCATGTTTTCTCTAAATCTGGAATTAAAATCAAAGACATGAATTTTGATTAAAACCCTAATTTTTTCGGTTTTCTGTTTTTATGTTTAGTTAAGAAAACTAGTTTTAATTGCTAAAATTCATATATAAAACTCTAATATACTTTAAATATGCTAAAAATATGTTTATGATTTCTATTACAGAGAAAACTAACTAAATATTTTTCGAAGATGTTTTTCATGTTCACCATCAAATTAGAAGAACGTCCTTATTTTGGATGAATCGTAGGAATAGAATATGTTATTTTCATTTTTGATTGATTTTTACCTATTAAAAATTTTTGAAACATGATAGAGTTTATCAATAAATTTAAATATTATTTTTATACATAAGTGATATGCTTTTCGAATGCTTTTAAAGAGAGAAATACACAAATTTGATAAACATGCATAAAAATAAAATTTAATCAAATAAAGTTGACCGAGCAATACACAAGTTTGATAAATAGTTATATTGTAAGACAAAGCAATTTTTATGTGATTATGAACAATTACAACATTAATGATATATAGCAATTATCAAATAAAATAAATGTGGACCATTTCGGTCTAGCTTAAAGCCAGCTTACCGGGGTAATGTATGTATACTAGATGAGGACGAGGTGGCCCAACCGCCAAACAATAAAATAAACACATAAGCATATAACATATCATCAATGAGCAATAAATCAATAAACACATAACATAGAATTGTTGTTGATGAGATATATATGTAAATAAATAAATTTTATGTGTATGGTACGCATGTTACCCCCCAAAAGTAAAAGATGAAAAGGTTGTGTGCATTACTCACCTTGAAAGTAGGCAAGTGGAGAGATATATAGTAAATAACTTGAATTATAAGTTAAGCGAGCTGACAACCAAACTCAACGAAAAAACTAACATGAGGTCAAAACCATAAATAAATTAGAATAATGATAACTGAATAGAATATGACATTTTAAAGCAAAAAACAGAAAGTTTGTTTTTAACCGAGTGTTCGGTTTGTGTCTGAACCATGTTGATTTGAGGTCAGAATCCGATCCAACATCACCAAAACACAAATACAAACATAAAACATTCAAGGAACACAACATGTTCAGGTCAAGTCATAATCTAATTAAAAAGCCTCAAATTTGTTCATAGCATAAACCATATATTGAATTTGATTCAATTGAACATAAAATTCCCCAAAGCCATTGAAATTGGACGAGGGTTTTCGTTCAAGGGTTGATAACTATCAATAAAAATACAAACTTACCCGAAAATTGGTTAAGTAGAAGAAATAGAGATCTTGAGAGTTGTCAACTTCCAAACGTCAAAGTTGCTTGAGCTTGAGATTAAAACAATGACAGATTTTAAGAGTGAATTGAGATGGGTAAATTTTTTGTAGAGACTAATTGAGGTATATAAAGAAATGGATGAGCTTGATGATCACGAAACCGTTCAAATTAAAGAGAGAAAGTTTATCATCAAGTTTATGTTTATCTCAAGTGTTTAATCGGATTAATGGATAAAAATTGAGTTTGGAGTTGAAGATTAGAGTTGGAACTATAATAAACATCTATACTTGTCAACTATCCAAGAAGATTCGCGAAACAAGATCGAATATGGGATTAAAGAGTCGAAAACAGTTGTATCATACAGTTGGTCGCGCAACGTGCCCAACAAGCACGCCTCTCGTCGTGCTACGCAACGGGTAGGTTTACCTGACTTTCATTTTTTGACAGATTTAGCACTTATAGTTTCCATAATGTGTTTTTAGGCCAAAATAAGTGTTTTTAAGGGTGTTTTAACATGATTAAATACCAAAACATTATAAAATAAATTAAACAACATAAATTGCTAATAAGCCCGGGTCGGGTAAACAAGCACAAATAATAAACCAAAAATTGACGGTTGTCACATTTGCTACAAAAATTAGAAGTCATGTCATCGTAAATTACAAGTGTGTTTCTTTTGCAAGGGATATCTTTACATCCATGTTGTGGTTAAGTTTAAGGCTTGTTTTTGCTAACTGGTTGATCAAGATAATAAAATTGAGACAATTGTTGTTATGCATCAATGTTCATGCAATTCAATTCAGTGGTTTATGATCAAGGTTTGTATTAGTTTACTTATGTGGATGACTTTTATCCATCTAAGTGTGTGTTTCATTTCATTCTGTTTTAAGATTCGTTAAGTGTATATGACTTAGTGAAATTTAAAGTGCACAGAATGGTCCATTTTGGTTTCTTAATTGGCAGGAACAACCGGGACCGAAAAACATGGGTGGCTCGTGGGACAGCGAAAACAAGCTAGGACTCTAGGCCCACGCTTAATTAAGGTTCCCAAGTCTAAAAAAACATTATATATAGATATATATTATAATGGGTAAAGTAAACTCAAATGAATGTATTGGTGTGGTGGTAGGTCTGGTTGATATTAAAGTATAAATTATTAGTTCAAAATTTGTAGTAAGCAAAATTTATTTTATTAACAATTGTCATGAAAAGGCCCCAATATCGTGTTTCGGTAAGGCTCCGTTACCGGTAGCCCTACTTTCGTGTTGGATTTACTCATAAACGCAGTTCTAAATATCAGAGTTAATTAAAACATTCGCGGAATATAAAAGCTTTCATAAAACATTTCATAACAAAACACGTTTTGTCTTAAAACATCATTTTGTCTTTCAAAATTAACGAAACATTAAACTTAAACGTCTTGAGTCTTCCGATGGCAGCCTCTTATTCGGTGCCACGTGTCTCCTCAAGCGAGCTGCCTCATCCTACTCACCTGCGTGCATACTAAAAGTCAGCTACGCTGAGTGAGTTCTAGTTAATCACATAATCATACAATACCTTCTTACGTTACATACTTAACCTCTTAACTTTCTTTCATACACACATAATTGCATATACTTTCATTCTTACCTTCATACTTTCTTTACATACATAATCATACGTTTTAAAGAGCCTTTCGCCCTATAACCTCATAGATATTATAAGGGTCTGGTCCCTAACATCACAGATATTATAAGGGTCTGGTCCCTAACATCACAGATATTATAAGGGTCTGGTCCCTCTTCGTTACCATACAACCGTGCCTTTCCTTTGTTTATTAACTTTATCGCATTCATACATATGAGCAAATACATTATACTCACCTTATACGTAACACTACAACCTGACAGTACGTGCAATATCCGAAGATCGTTCACGTACTGACAAGCAATCATTCATACATTTCACATCATTCATATAAGGCATACACTTATCACTTAGGATAAGTGTATTAACAAACATATCGAGTATGCACACAGCCCCGAAAACATAACACAGAAGTGGGGCTAGAAACTCACCTGAACACGGTTACGTTCACCGTTAATCGTAATCCCTTTCCTCAGTTGTGCACGGCTGACTGTATAACAAGTATACATATCAATTAACTATCACTACTTATATCATCTTTCTAATCTTAATTACTACCCACAACGAACGGGGGTCCGGGGACAGCGCCCCTGGCAGCGGGGTCTAGGGGCGGCAGCCCCTAGCAGGGTCCAAGGGGCAGAGCCCCTGGCTGGGGTCGAGCTGCCAGATCAGCTTGGAAAAATTTTATTAACATTAACTGTCTTAACACATTTTTCATTAGGTTTTTAATTTATTTTCTAATCGAACTTGACTTTAGGCGAAGTTAAACCTTAGGCGAACTTAGCTTTAGGCGAAGTTAATCCTTAGGCGAAGTTAATCCTTAGGCGAACTTAGCTTTAGGCGAACTTATCAGTTAGGCGAACTTGGCCGTAGGCGAAGTTATCAATTAGGCGAACTTGGCCTTAGGCGAAGTTATCAATTAGGCGAACTTGGCCGTAGGCGAATTTATCAATTAGGCGAACTTGGCCTTAGGCGAAGTTATCAATTAGGCGAACTTAGCTTTGAAGGCGAAGTTATCGTTTTGAAGGCGAAGTTGCCCAGTTCGCTACGGGTTTGGTTTTTATCACGTAGTTTGGCGATTTTAATACCCTTGTTATGGTTCGACATCACCCACTAACGTTCCCTAACCATTTCGGTCGTATATATATACCCCGTATATACTATAAAGCTTGGATCTTTAAACTTTAAAGGTCAAGAACATACCTTTTGTGCTCGTTTGGATCTCGTTTAACTTGTTTAATCACAACTAATCGTTTACTCTCTCTTGGATCTTGCTCGTTTCTCTCACTCGGCCGCCGGCCGTATATGGCGGTGTGTGGTGTGTGTGTGTTTTGGAGTGTGTAGAATAAGATGGAAATGAATGATGGTTTAGGATTTAGGGGATATTTATATCCCTTAAAGCCCATGGACCGAAGGCCCATTCTCATTTAACCCATCTCAATTAATCTAAGTCCATGATCCGTTCTTTACTCGATATTAATTAATTATTAACGCTAAATCACTAAACGTAACTTTCTTTATTTAACATTATAAATTTTAGGATGTTACAATGGTTTGTATTAGTTTACTTCTGTGGATGACTTTTATCCATCTAAGTGTGTGTTTCATTTCATTCTGTTTTAAGATTCGTTAAGTGTATATGACTTAGTGAAATTTAAAGTGCACAGAATGGTCCATTTAGGTTTCTTAATTGGCAGGAACAACCGGGACCGAAAAACATGGGTGGCTCGTGGGACAGCGAAAACAAGCTAGGACTCTAGGCCCACGCTTAATTAAGGTTCCCAAGTCTAAAAAAACATTATATATAGATATATATTATAATGGGTAAAGTAAACTCAAATGAATGTTTTGGTGTGGTGGTAGGTCTGGTTGATATTAAAGTATAAATTATTAGTTCAAAATTTGTAGTAAGCAAAATTTATTTTATTAACAATTGTCATGAAAAGGCCCCAATATCGTGTTTCGGTTTAGGCCTCCACATTCGTTAAGCCGGCCTTGCCGACAAAGTTTCCATCACGTTCCAACAACAACGCCCGAGGGACATTTTACTAGTTATTACTATTGTTAAGTTATTATTCATACTTGAACGGACAAATATCTGAAATAATTAAAGTTAACCCAACCCAATCTCAAGTTGCATTAAATCATAAAAAATCACAAAACCTACAATCCAATCTACATAATAAGCCTATAAAATTTGCTCACTACACGACACAAGTTCATTGAGATAGTTAGAGTGCATATTCAATAAAGCAGTTAATTAAGCTTACATTGATCAATTAAACACCAAAACTGCAATTAAATAGGAAGAATTGTTAAAACAAATATTTGAAAATCCCACATGAGCACTATGGGAGTTTTTCCTTTTTTTTTTTGGGGTGGGATGGGGGGGGGTGGACACCACCTCCGGGGCACAATGGGGGCTTTTTGGAGGCAAACTTGGCTTGGTGCTTTGTGGAAAACACTCGTTAAGTTTACTTTTTATGTCACAAAACTTTTCGGCCAAAGTTGAGTGTCCATCCATATGGGCATATGGTTTTCTTTAAGTTAGATACTAAGCTACGCAAGAAGCTAAATAAATAAGTTGAGTACTTGAGTGTCTATGGTTTTCATGATATAAGCACATGGAGATTTCTTGTTTGCTCTTCATGTTGTCGACAACAAAAGGAAGAGAAAGGATATCTTAACTAATTTTACTTGTCTTGTATAACTTCATATTTAAGAATGGGAATAATAATATTAGGTGACAACAATATAATATGTGCGGATATATTATACCAGATCATGGTGAGGATTTGTTCAAGCAGAAAGGTGGTTTGGATCATAGGTGAGGTGCGGTCTCAAGTCGGTTTGGTGTCAATCGGCACCTATATATGTGTATCGATGTTATTTTTATTCGATGTTTTTATAAATTATAAGTCGAGAATTCTTTTATTGGAGCATCGTACAATACCTACTCGGACAAGTTCATCACTTGTATATATAGATATATACACATAGGTACACACAAGTAACATTTGTGAGACATATTTCTTTTTAAAACAGAAATATATATACTTTAAAACAATTAAAATCATTAACTCTCTTTTCATTTCTGTATATAACTATAGCTTATTTGACACAATTCAATATATATATATATAGTTTAAAACAATTAAAATCACGTGATGTATACATTAAAGCAAATTGTTAAGTGTGAATATGCATATAAAATCTCTTCTAGACTTCTACAATAGCTATCTTCTCTCTCTATTTCCAACACCTCTATTTAGGGTATTTAGGGTTGTACATAGATTAACAGATACGAACAAGGAGGCATATTGGCATTTATTTGTTAACATTATCTTAGGAGGGGATATAGTTTCAAACATTGTTAAAAAAATTTAAAATTGAACGAAAAGGAGTACTTCAACGAAAAAATTGTTCATGTTTGTTACCATTTATTTATATTCATTCATTTAAAACGGTAAACGAACATAAAAGTTGAACAAAACTGAACACAAATAAGCCGTACAGACAAGTATGAGTATATACATAAATGTGATGTATATTTGGGTAGAAACGAACCTTAATGAATAGATTAACAAAGATAAAATCAATAAATAAGATCACTGTAATATTCATTCATATAATTAATCGAACGTGTATATATATAACACACGCTTACTACCACCTCATGTCTCGCTACCCCTTTAACAACTTCAACCGTCTTTGAGCATAAAAACCCCTTGTCCGAAGAGACAACACGAACGAAACAACCACCCCGACAACACAAACCCCGCCAAATATGAAATACGAAAGCATAAAGCAACGTATCCCGTGGCACGCCCCCCCCCCCCCCCCTCTTGCTTGCTTGTCGTAAATGTTACCTATTACTTGCACGGAAAGTATGTACGAACCAATAGGGTTCGCAGTAGCGATAGTGTTGAAATAGTCCCCATATGTTTCACCCCAAATATTTCCGAACTAATTGTAGGCATTAAAGACCATTGTGACCCGTAACAAACACCCACAATCACTGACCCAATGTACAAATTCCCACTCGAGCCAATTATTAAGTAGCCGATAATCATTGCTAATTGTGTAAACGAGATAAACAACGGTCTCCCCCATCCGTATCTATGCAAGTAAAAATCCGACACATATCCGCCACCAAACCGACCAATAAAGTTCCATATACTCCATAGAGAAATCATTGTGTGAATCTCAACCGTTGAGTAGTCAAGCGACTCGCCTATTTGAGTTATGTTGTTGATGGTTGCCAGCCCTGACCCTAATGCACAAACCATGGCTATAAACAATAACCAAAAGTTAATGGTACACATTGCTTGAATTAGATTCATTTCAACCGAGGTTGCGGGTGCAGCCTCGGGAGATGTGATCAGTGGAGCCGTGGCAGGGGATGGTGGTGGTGGTGGTTTGTTTGAGCGGTGAGGGCGATTTGTAGAGGGGATAATACTATGAGAAAAAGAATGGTGGTTGTGAGGATGTGAACCCATGATGGGAATGTGAAAATGTTTTGTAAGATGATTATAATCATTAGGTATGCGGCTATGCTTAGTGATATTAGCGAGATGCGGTTCAAATGAGGCTTGTCGTCGGCCGTGTTTGAAGGGTTTGCGTGCACTAAAGACATTAGTGCGAGAGATACAAGTGTTGGAAAAACAGCAAGCATTAGTACGAAGGTTGTTGGTTTGCCGTTAAATAGCGTTTGGTAGATTTGTATTAGTATAGCTCCGCTTAGCCCTAGAAACCCCTGCAGTTTTAAAAATTTCGATATAAATAGTTTTATACAAAAATGATTCGATAGTTAGTTACTCCAGCTTAGATTAGCTAAACATACGAAAACATAGAACGAAAAGTCAAATGCGAAAACGATAAAAACTAGGGTATACATTAGGCTACAAATGGAGTTACATGCCCATAAGTAGCAGACATTTTGCATATAAAAGCAAGATCATATAGATGTTGTCATACCAGAACTCCATCAGATCATGTAGATGTTGTCAGACCAGAACTCCATCATCTAGAGCTTTGATTTTAATGTTACAATTTTCTCTTCCGAATTTAGTGATTTTTAATCATTCTATTTTTAGTATAAAGACGTGTGTTTAAATTTACATGTTTATGATGCAAGAAGAGATCAAGGATTACTGGTAAGAGATTACATCAAACCAAAAGTAAACAAATAATAAAAGGCCTATAGACTACTTGACATAGGAGAACCCCACAAGCTTTAAATGAATATAAATAATGTATCGACCAAAAAGACCAAATACTTCTATATAGAAAGATGTACGGTGCGCATGTGAATTTGTACAATGTACAGGGCCGGCCCTTGGGGTGGTTGACAGTCATAGCATGACACTCCGCTAGGCACGAAATTTTTTTTTAAAAATTACATGTGTTTTTATTTAATAAAATATGTATATTTAATGTTTAAACTTGATTACATAACCACTAGTTTGGTCTTGTTGCAAAGGGGTATTACTCTCAACCAAAATGATATGGGTTTTAGTCTCATTTGATATATGTTTAATTCTATTTGTATACAAAAGTTTTTTACACAACCCAAATTATAACCAAGTTTACCTATATAAAACTTAAATTGTATAAACCCAAGAAAATACTTCTTTTACTTAAGGCCCTCAAAAAAATATTCACCTTCAGCCCAAAACTTTTTTTTTTTTTTTGCTTTCTCGGAGCCGTCCCTGACAATGTATATCGTTGTACCATCAACTATGTAGTTTCAAATACGAGCAGTATACTAAGCATATGAATTGTATGTTGAATGCCTGAATGGTGTGTAACCTAGACGGTGTGTGAGTAGAATTTGTTTAAAGTTACTAGTTGAAAACTTGTGACGTGTGTAATCTACCCACTCTAATAAATGAATCAATAATTAAACACGTGTCCTCTTCTCAATCATCCACAATTATTTTTTCCCGCTCATATATTTAGGGTTTATTAATTCCGCTCATACCTTTAGGGTTTATTAATTTCTACGGGTTATTTATATTACAAAATTCATTATAAGCAGCTACGCAGGGTTCTTTTTCTTCATCAGTAATTCCTAATAATCAGGCCCTGAATCTTAATAGCCGGTTTGAAATCGATGTTATGATATCGTGACAACATGGTGATTCGATGAACGGTGGTCAATCGATGGTTTAAGTTATTCGATTTATGGTTAGATCTGGCTACCATGGTCAATCAATGAACGACGATATGAAAGGTATGTTATTTAGCTTGCAGTTTTATGCTTTTTTCTCAATACTGTTGTTCGTAATTGCATCTTTAATTTTTCAATTTTGTTAACTGATTTAAGCTATTTCAATCCATATGTTTGGCTTAGGGATGTGAAGAGGTATGTACCCGCCTCAACACCGAGCAAGGCGAGTCAACCCACAAGATAAACACATTATGAAGGCACAAAGCCAAAACCTATGCGCATGGCGCATACAAAACATGCTCAGGCATCATATGCCCAGGCACACATATGCTCGCGCATCACATATGCGCGCGGCGCATATCACATGCTCGTGCATATCACATCTGCCCAGGCACACATATGCTCGCGCATCACATATGCGCGCGGCGCACCAGCGCGCGGCGCATATCACATGCTCGTGCATATCACATCTGCGCATGAAATATCTGCGCGTGAGAATAAAGAGAAGACCTCGCGCATCCTCAGGATTGGCGCATATCACACATGCACATAATCGACCTCGTCCTTATCCAAATCAGGATTAGGGCAACCTTGATTGTGCACGTCAGACAACCTTCCAGAAGGCATCTTTTTAAGGAGTAAGAATATGCTGATGTTGACAGCTGCCAAATGAAAGGTCGACAACTCAGCATGACACATGTGCTACCACGTGATTACAACCAACGAGAAAGCGCCAGGTGTCCCAGAGGACACGTGGCGCAGTGCGATTGGAGGAGGCCAACGAGGTTGAGCCCAACCAGTGGAAACCCTAGCACTATAAATACAGCATCAACTCCACTTTGATGGACACATTCATACTCAATCATTGACAGTTACAGGCAGTGGTATCACATTCAATCATATTGAATTACATTCACTCACATTCAGTTACATACAAAACACACAGTCACACAATCATACAGTATTCAGCTATTAAGCAATACTCTTGAGATTCCCTTACTCTCACATTATTATCTTCTCCTACACATACTTATTCTCACGCCGGAGGGTTACCCCAAAGAGGACCCCTCTGTCCCTTTCTGAGGGGTAAGTTAACGGCGTTGTTCATTTTGTAGGTGGAAGAACACAGATCCAGAAGAACCATCGGTGAAATAGTACAATCAAAACCCGAGGAAAGTAGATCTGCTACCAGTGAGTAGATCCACGTTTCTTCATTGGCACCATCCACTGTTACAAACGGCAATCAGATCTCATCAGATCTACATAAAAAAAAAATCAATCACCGTGGTTTCTGGCATTCGTAACGCTGATCAAGCTCTAGAGGATATTGAACGTGAGGGTGTCAATGAGGGACAGCAAATTCTGAGGGTGCCGCGTGATTCTACGCGCACCACCAGTAACCGTCCCTTCATCACAACCCCTCACGGCCAGACTGAAACTCCTCCAGACGATCTCACGTTACAAAATCTTGCCGGCGCGAAACTGAAAGGACCAATGGGTCCAGAAGAAGAAACAAATGATCCGAATGAATGGCTCATAAACGAGCAGCGGCGTCTACTGGAAAAGTACAATGAAATGGTCAAACAGAAAAAGCTAGCCGACCAAACACAAAGGCAAGCGTTTGATAAGCAGACTACAAAAAGGCCGCGCGCGCCGGAAGAAGGACATTCTGTTCACACTGCACACACTGAGTTCAGTGATGAAGAAGTGCATAGCATGAGGAAGACGCGAGATACTCATGCAGGAGGCTCACAACTCCGCGCGCCTGTGAACATGGCGCCTGGAGCCAGAGCAGATCTGGATCTGCACATGCCGTACAGCCTGCCAGTGAGGGGGCAAGTGGACGTAACCACGCCGTACAGGCCGGCCATCTTAGTGAAGCACTCAAAATTTACTGAGCGCATCGCTAAGGCCCCCATCCAGCACAAGACCAAGATGCCAAGTGGTCTGGGCAAATATGATGGTACAACAGATCCAGATGACTTTTTGCAAGGTTTCTATAACACGGGAAACCTAGAGAGCTGGACGATGCCAACATGGTGTCACATGTTTGCCCGCTGCCTTACGGGCGCGGCGCGGGTCTGGTTCGAGAGCTTGCCGACTGGGCAAATTGATGGGTTCGAGGAACTATTGGAAAAGTTCCAAGCCCACTTCGTACAGCAGCGCAGACACACGCGCGATCCTGATGACATCATGCACTGCGTGCGCAGGAATGATGAAACGATTGAGGACTACATCACTCGTTTCAATCAGGAGTCTCTGGCAATCGGGGGTATAACTGAGCAACTCCTGCGCGTGGCTTTTATACAAGGCGCGCGCAGTGATCAACTCCGCCGAGCTCTCGTAAGCAGAGATGGTATGCCCACCACTTGGGCAAAACTAATGGAAGCATCGCGAGTCTTCGCGAGAAATGAAAAGCAGATTGCCCAAGATAGGGCAAGAGAAAGAGCGCATCAGGCTGAATCACCGCGCAGCAAAGAGAAGAGGGCCAAACAGAACTCTGTATGGTCCAGGTTGCAACCAACAAGTTTTTCTTCCACAGAAAAACAAACGCAACCAAGCTCACCCCAGCCCCAAAAAGATGTTCGTAATCGCGGGGAGGGTGACAAGAGGGAGGGCGGCAGAGATCCTAGCAGACCTCTGCCAAGAATATGGACTCCCCTCACTAAAACACCTTCACAGGTGTTAAGTACTGAGAATGTCCAATTCAAGCCCCCCAAGCAACTACACTACAAGGGACCGCAAAACAGTGGCAAATATTGTGAATTTCACAGGTCCCCGGGCCACAACACCGACGCATGCCATCATTTAAAGGATGCGATCGAGAAGGATGTAAAATCAGGCAGGCTGGCTCACTTGGTAAAAAACCAAAGAATAGAAGATGAGCAACCGGATGGAGCCTCTGCCAGCAAGAAATACAAAAGAATCTGTGTGGCTGAGGGGGGACGACAAGGGCAGACGTCAAAAAAGAGAAGCGCGCAAATCCACGGAGATTGGCGCGAGCAGCAAGTTATCTTCCCAAGAATCAGGGGAGGCCCTTCAATCAGCAGCCCTCTCGTCATCACCACACACATTGCTCATTACGAAGTGTCAAAGGTTCTGGTGGACACTGGAAGCGAATCTGACATTATGTATGAGCAATGTTTCAGAAAGTTAGACCCGGCAGACCAAGCGCGGCTCGAGATGGTGAACGCACCAATTTGTGGTGTTTCAAATGAAATCATCCATCCCCTAGGTCAAATTCAGTTTGAACTAACTATGGGGGATGATGAGCGCAAGCGAGCCGAAGTTGTCAACTTCTTGGTCTTGCCCACCACGTCATGCCACAATATGATCCTGGGTAGGGGAACGATTGCCCAATTTAATGCTGTACCGTCGCCAGCGCACGGCGCATTGGGGTTCCCTACACCAACAGGCGTAACATTTGTTTACCGCGATCATTTGTGCGCAGTGACAAGTACGCCGCGGGAAGGGAGAATGAAACTTCCAATGGCGGACAATGCGCCAGAGAAGTGGATTTTAAACCCAAAATTCCCAGAGCAAACGGTCACAATTGGCGCTACCATTTCAGACGAAACGAGATTGAGAATGAAAAGGTTGCTCACAAAATACACGTCGGTCTTCGCGTGGCAACACTCCGATATGACTGGGGTCCCGCGAGACTTGGCGCAACATTCTCTTAACACGTTCAAGTCGGTGGAGCCAATTGCTCAGAAAAAGAGAATCATGGGGGATGAAAAGGCGAAGGCCATGAATGAGCAAGTTGAGGACCTGTTGCGCGCAAACATCATCCGCCCGATTCGATACCAGACGTGGGTAGCCAATCCTGTGATGGTAAAGAAAAGCAACGGGTCATGGAGGATGTGTATTGACTTCAAGGACCTCAACAAAGCATGTCCGAAAGACTGTTACCCCCTCCCAAACATCGACGCAAAGGTGGACTCCGTGGCGCCATTCAAGCTCAAATGTTTCCTGGATGCCTACAAAGGCTATCACCAGATTCAAATGGCACCACAAGACGAAGACAAGATGGCCTTCAGAACCGACAAGGGGGTTTTTTGTTACACAAAAATGCCCTTTGGTTTAAAGAATGCGGGCGCCACTTATCAGAGACTTATGGATTCGGTTTTCAGTGAACAAATCGGAAGAAATCTAGAAGTCTACGTTGATGATTTGGTTATCAAGAGCAGGGAGGAGAGACAAATGCTCAAAGACATCGAGGAAACTCTTCAGCGCTTAACGGAAGTTAACATGAAGCTCAACCCGAGCAAATGTACTTTCGGCGCGGAAGAGGGGAAATTTCTTGGTGTAATGGTCACTAAGGATGGTTTCAAGGTGAACCCTGAAAAGGTGGAAGCCATCCTTGACATGCCTTCACCATCCACCATGAAAGAGGTTCAGAAGCTGAATGGTAGGTTAGTGTCAATCAACAGGTTCCTAGCGAACCACGCCAGCAAATCTACACCATTCGTTAATACTTTGAGGAACTGCTTGAAGAAGAGCCAATTCAAGTGGACGCCTGAGGCTGAGCAAGCTTTCAGTGAGATAAAAGAATGTTTCATAAAGCTGTCCGCGCTCACAGCTCCACTTCCTGGCGAAACCCTTACATTGTACTTGTCAGCTGGAGACCGCGCCATCGGCGCAGTATTATTGGTGGATCGCAAGGGGATCCAAACGCCAATATACTATGTGAGTCGGGTGCTGACAGACCCTGAGACGCGCTATTCCATCATGGAAAAGTTAGTTTTGTCACTAACACACGCGTCGCGCAAGCTTCACAGATACTTCAATGGTCATCCGATTGAAGTTCTGACAGGTTACAACATCCAGCAAGTCTTGCGACGCCCCGCGCTCTCCGGAAGGCTGACAAAGTGGGCGCTGGAATTGGGTGAACACACGATCACTTATAAGCCCCGTCCAGCAATAAAGGGTCAAGTTTTAGCGGATTTCATCACGGAAATCCCAGAGGGAAAGATTGAAGAAGCTCAGCGCGAGGTAGACCCTCCGCGAGCAAATGATGAAGAAGATGTTTGGAGGCTATTCACTGATGGAGCCTCCAACAGCGAAGGGTCCGGCGCAGGCCTCAAACTGGTGGACCCTGATAATCATGAATATACTTATGCTATTAGGTTGGACTTCAAGAGTACCAACAATGAGGCTGAGTATGAAGCCCTGCTGGCTGGTCTGCGCATTGCGCGCAAGTTTGGAGTTAAAAGGCTAGAGGCCCATGTTGATTCTTACTTGGTAGCTGCACAGGTCAATGGCCTTTATGATGCCAAGGAGAACACCATGCCTCTATATCTAGAGCAGGCAAAAAAGCTCGTTGAGCAGTTTGACTTCTTCAAAATCATACACATCTCGCGCAGCGAAAACAAGTCCGCTGACGCGTTGAGTAAGATGGCATCAACTAATTTTGATCACTTTGGCAAATATGTCAGGGTGGAAGTGATGAGCAACCCGTCAGTGCAAACGCAATCTGTCCTTGTAATTCATACAACCCCTTCATCCTGGATAACTCCAATAATGGAATTCCTGAAGGAGGGGAAGTTACCGGACGAACGCGCACAGGCGAGAAAGATAAGACACTAGGCGTAGAACTATGAACTACTTGATGGTACATTATATCGACGCTCTTATCTTGGACCGCTCATGAAATGCCTGGATGCTGAAGAAGCAAGCTATGTGATTAGGGAGATTCACGAAGGAATCTGCGGAATACACGCTGGCCCGCGCATGGTGGTTGCCAAGGCAATGAGCTCGGGCTACTATTGGCCAGGCATGTACTTGGATGCGCTAAAAGAAATACAAAAATGCAAGGCATGTCAGAGCTACGCGCCAAACACCATGCGGCCAAAGAACAACTTGATTCCAGTGACCTCCACATGGCCTTTCCACAAATGGGCCATTGATATTGTGGGGCCCCTGCCGCAAGCGCAAGGGCGAGTGAAATTTTTGGTAGTGGCGGTAGACTATTTCACTAAATGGGTTGAGGCCAAGCCACTAGCAAAAATCACAGCTGAGGCGATGAAGCAATTTATCTGGAGCCACATCATTTGCCGTTTTGGCCTTCCTATGGAAATTGTGAGCGACAATGGCAAACAATTCACTGACAGGAAGATATCCAGCTGGCTCAAAGAATTGCACATCAACCAAATCTTCACTTCGGTCTACCACCCTCAGGGGAATGGCCAAGTGGAGCGCGCGAATCAAAGTTTGTTAAATGGGCTGAAGAAAAGGTTGGAGGGAGAATCCCATTCTTGGGTCGAAGAGTTACCTAATGTCCTGTGGGTGCACAGGACATTAAGCAAAACTAGCAATGGCGAATCCCCGTTCAGCCTAACCTATGGGACAGAGGCTATGATCCCAGCAGAAATTGGATGCCCATCCCATAGGGTACTCATGATGAGCAAGGCTGATAACGAGCGCGAAAGAAGATTGGACCTCAACTTGCTTGAAGGGCACAGAGAAGCGGCTATCATCAATGAAGCCAAATACAAGAAAAAGCTGGAAAAATATTATAATCAGCGCGTTAAAGAGTGCCACTTCAAGAAAAATGATTTTGTCCTTCGAAACAATGAAGCTAGCCGCGCAATACCCCCAGGAAAAATGTCCCCCAATTGGGAAGGACCTTATCAAATCTCAGAAGAATTGGGGAAAGGCGCGTACACTTTAAAAGATTTGAATGGAAAAAAGATACCGCGCGCGTGGAACGCAGCACAGCTTAGAAAATGCTTCATGTAAAAATTCAAATATGTAATCAAGGCTTTTAAGCCATCATGAATGATGATTCGCGCTATCTTTCAATATTTGTTCTATTACCTTTGCATACATGTTTCACACTTCCTTTATTAATTTGGAGCAATATGACAACACTATATTGACTTCAAAAACAAAATAAAACGAAGTAAAACATACATGCGCGAGCCTTAGCTCAAACGCGTTAACGAGTCTTAACTCTAAAACGTCAGGGCCTTAGCCCAAACCTACGAGCCTTAGCTCAAACACGTTAACGAGTCTTAACTCTAAAAACGTCAGGGCCTTAGCCCAAAACAAAGAGCCTTAGCTCAAAACACTCACAAACATCCATCTTACATCCCGCGCAGCCTGATCATAAAAATCCCTAAACACAACTAAGGCAAAGTACATGCCAAATCATAGTTGTTAAGGTCTCAGGTCGAGGTCGCGCGCGGAATAAAAGTGGATATCTGAGCCACACATGCTGACATGTAATGGCTAAAACTCATATAAAAAACACGCGACAACGACGCGCAAAAAAGGAGTAGTTAAAAGTCATCGCGCATGTCAGCATAAACAAGATACTGCGAAACCACTTACAAAATAGGACTATGGTTAAGTAAATAATTTCCTTACAACCTTGTTCTTATTTTAACGTGCAAGCATATCTTATATCTATACAAGCAAACATGAAGAGATGAATGGAAATGCGCAAGATGTGAAAAAGGGAAAACAAATTTCATTCCATAGCATTGAAATTTACAAGTGTGATGAGTTACAAATTACAAGTATAACAAAAAGCAAAAAAAAAAAAAAATTTAGAAAGATGAAGGGCTTCTCAAGTCTCCACGTCGACGTCAGCCACTTCATCACCCTCATCATCTCCCGCAGCATCTGGCGCGGCCCGCTCCTCATCTCCGAACTGACCATAGTCAAGTTCTTCCTCCTCAATGGAGTCTTCTATCACGACGGTGTCAGGAGCAGATTCTTTCGCCGCGCCAGAGCCGCTGGCAGGGGCAACATCCCCCGCGCCACCATCATCGCCACCAGCCCCCTCGCATTCATCGAGCAACTTCTTTAGCGCGCCGAGGTCGGGCTGGTCAGCAAGCGCAGCTATCTGCAAATCATTAGAAAAGGATTGAGTACAAACAACTTGGAAAATTAATCAAGAAAAATTCATTAAGGTCAAGGTACCTGCACAAGGATGGGGATGGGAGTATTCATATACTTCTCCCCCACCGCGGCCATGTCCGCGCAGGCCGCGTCGCTCTTGTAAGGGTACTCGGATGGGTTCTTCTTCAACATCCCATATTCATACCCATCCGTAAACCCTTCAGCTCGACCCACAAGGCGCGCGGCAGCATTGCAGTCCATCACAAGGGCCTGAAACTCGGCAGAATATTTCATCGCCAAAGCGCAACGATTCATGCCCTGTGACACCAGCCATTGGCGATCCTGCGCGAGGCCAGCAACAGACGTCTCGAGGGCAGGAACCTGGGAGTTTAATAACTCAACAGTTTCCTTGGTCTTTTTTAGCTCCTCTTTATCAGACGCTGCTGCCGCCAAAATTTTTTCTTTCTCCGCCTGCGCAGCATCAAGTGCTTCCTGGCTAGACGCTGCCGTCGCCAAGGCCTCATCCCAATCGGCCTGCGCGGCCGCCAACTCCTTCTTCAGGCGCGCAACCTCGCTCTCCAGTGATGATTTCTCAGTGATACTCTGGACGATAGCTTGGTCACGCGCCTCCGCCTGCTGTTCCAAGACACGCACTCTCCGCGCGTACTTGGCAACTTCGGCCTCCGCTACCTGCTGCTTCTCCCGCGCAGCTTGGAGCTCATGCCCGCGCTTAATAAAGGCGGTGTTGGCACTTGCTCGGTTTTCGCTGAGCTCCGCCTGGAGTTTCTCAGCTCGTGCGCGAGCATCAGAAAGGTTCCAGGCAGCCACCTTAGCCTCTTGCTGGGCTGCCACAAGAGCATCGCGTACTTTAATATAATCACGATGAAGCTCTTGGGAGGCAGCAAAGAAAGCTGACCCAGCGAAAATGTGATCGTTGAGCAAGTCAGCGCGGGTGCGCTCCTCCTGATACCTCCTTTCAGTAGGAGGCACGGCATGAGCCCAGAAGTCCTCGCATACGCCCATGGATTGGAAGGAACTGTCTTCATTAATATTCCATCTCGGGCGGTAAACGTGGTCACCTTCCTGCAAAACACAAGAAATGTTCTAAGTCATAAAACATACTTATATGGAGGTACGCGCAGCGGAGCAACAAATTAAAACATACCTGCGGGGATGAAGCAGAAAAGTCAGCGCCAGCCCCACCAGAAGTCTGCGCTGCGAAGTCTTGTGGCATCGCAGGGCTGGCGCGGTCTCCCAAGGAGTCTTCAGCTTGAGCCCCCTCATCCTCCTCATCTTCTTCAATAGGCCTCTTCTCCTGCGACCTGGAAGGCTCCAAACCAGCCTCGCGGAGAGGGCTGCGCGTAGGAGGAGGCGAGGGAGGTCTCGACGCCTCCAGTTCGGCGCGCAATACGGCTTCCTGCTCCTTTGTAATCCCAATAAGGGGAGAATCAGCACTAGCGGGAGCAGGACCAGAACCAGCGGCGCCGGCAACGGCGCCAGGAGTGTCACCAGCAGCTTGTACGCCAGCTACAACTCCTATGAACAAATCAACAACAAAAAAGGGTTTATGATTTGATCAAAACAAAAAATTCAGAAGACAATGGCGCAAAACATACCTTCGCGCAATTATGTTCGCGCGTTGAACATCGCCATAAAGTTCATTCTACCCTTTTCTGAGGGTAGAACAGGGGACTTCGAAGCAGCCCCCGGCGCAGCCTCAGCACCTTGTTGCGCCTGAGGCTGATCTGCTACCGTCGCCGGTCCTGCAAACATTCAAATGCGAAAAGATGTAATAAAAGTTCAATCAGAATTATGGGTAAGCAAAGTATACCTTTCGCAGGCGCGGCACTGCTTCTCTCTTCAGCCGCGCGAAGGGAGGAGGTCACGCCACCATACCTCAAGTGGACAGGAGGTCTGCCCACTTTCACAGGCAGGGAAGCTAAAGAAACCTTCGTTTGAGCATGGGGATGAGCGACAGGGGTGTCGTCTTTCTTCTGTCTCTTACTGCCCCCTGCGCCGGATTTCCCCTTAGCTTTGCGCTTTAGTAGGGGCGCCTCCTCTTCCTCCTCCTCCTCTTCCGCGAGCTCCAGCTCGTAGTTCTCCAGCGCATCTACAATACATGCAACACAAGTGTTAGCAAAATTTGGTATTCTAAAGGAATAAGCATAAGTGCGAAGGCTTACCAGGAGCGTCGCTATCAAAGTCAAATGCCAGATCGACAGGGATGAACATGTCATCGAAGCGATCTGGGAAGCCCACCTCCCCAGCGCCAAGCGCGACGGAGCCACCCTCCACTTGATCATCATAAGCGGCGTGGAAATAATCCTTGGTGACTGCGCAAAAACAAGTCAAGTGATATCAGCAAAAAGAATTATGTTCGCGCAGAAAAAGAAATAAAGCAATGAAATAAACTTACACAACCCGTCGACTTGGATAACGGGCTCAAGCGCGCTGTCGGTCCACAGCTTACTCATGCCGACCCCCACCAGCGCCTCCTCGCGAATTTTCTTGGCGGGGGATGGTTCGGCGGTCAGTTTCTTAACCCAGGCGCCGGTTGGGTTCTTAATAACATCCGCATCCGCGGGCGCAGAATCGATCGCGCGCATCGACATGCGGATGGGGACTACACCAGCCCTGATGTAGAAGAACCTCTCAGACCAGTCATGAAGGCTCTTGAATGACACGGTGCTGCACTTAACCTTCTGACTGCGAGGAATAAAGGAGATCCAAGAATCTTGGATCTTGGGCTTGTAAAAAAATTGAAAGCGCCGAGGGGTGGGCTCCTCGCGCTGTGATTTGCACATGAACTCGAAATGAGTCATGCGCACAAGTCCAAACGGATGGACTTGGGATATATGAATCCCGAAAAAACGTAACACCGCGCCTACAAACCTTGTCATCGGAAGACGAAGGTTGCAGTGGGTGAAAAAATGGGAGTACAGTGAAATATAGCCGGGAGGCGGGTCCGCCGCCGTCTGCCCGGCCACAGGCAACATGCAGCCAAACACAGGGGGGAAACCCTGTGACGAGATGAGGCTGTCGAGATCGGCCTGCCTCAACTTGCAGGGGATTTCATTCCACCTTTTCGTGGCCTTGGTCCTCCCTACTTCCTCCGATGTGGTCTCAACAACCCTCTTCCCCTTGCCCTTTTGCTTTAATGTCGACATCACCACAGATTTCACACGGCGTCTTCGAGAGGCAATAGAAGTGATTGAGGGGTTAGAGGAGTCTGAACTATCAGACATACAACTGCAGCAGCAGATAATCGAAGATTCGAAACGATGAATACACTCAACTCAGAATATGAAAGGCAGAAATTCGAAAATTAGCAACAATGAAGATGAAGATAAAAAATTTTTCCTAAGGGCCTGCTTTTATAGGCCCAGGAGAGAGAAAAGTGGTAACTGATCGGATTTCATGCGCCCCCACTCGCAGGTGTAAGCCAACGAGGGCGTGGCACGTGTCCCTAACACTGTTGAGGGGACATAAAAACGTAACGGACCTGCCACGGAGCAGAGACGCGCCCCCACTCGCAGGTGCAAACCAATGAGAGCGCGACACGTGTTCCAGACAGCTGTGCGAGGGGACATGAAAGGCAACTGTAGCACCTCGAGCACACGAAACGTCTGACACGTTTACGGCGTACGACACCACCAACCAACCACGTGTTTGGACCCTTCGTTTCAACCAAATGGATAGAACTTCGCGCAACGATGGAAACAACCAAGAAAACGACAAAACCCCATCAGTAAGTCTAATATCTATCTTACCGCGCTAGCGCGAGATAAGACACACATTAGACTGGGGGGGCTTGAAGAGGTATGTACCCGCCTCAACACCGAGCAAGGCGGGTCAACCCACAAGATAAACACATTATGAAGGCACAAAGCCAAAACCTATGCGCATGGCGCATACAAAACATGCTCAGGCATCATATGCCCAGGCACACATATGCTCGCGCATCACATATGCGCGCAGCGCATATCACATGCTCGTGCATATCACATCTGCCCAGGCACACATATGCTCGCGCATCACATATGCGCGCGGCGCACCAGCGCGCGGCGCATATCACATGCTCGTGCATATCACATCTGCGCATGAAATATCTGCGCGTGAGAATAAAGAGAAGACCTCGCGCATCCTCAGGATTGGCGCATATCACACATGCACATAATCGACCTCGTCCTTATCCAAATCAGGATTAGGGCAACCTTGATTGTGCACGTCAGACAACCTTCCAGAAGGCATCTTTTTAAGGAGTAAGAATATGCTGATGTTGACAGCTGCCAAATGAAAGGTCGACAACTCAGCATGACACATGTGCTACCACGTGATTACAACCAACGAGAAAGCGCCAGGTGTCCCAGAGGACACGTGGCGCAGTGCGATTGGAGGAGGCCAACGAGGTTGAGCCCAACCAGTGGAAACCCTAGCACTATAAATACAGCATCAACTCCACTTTGATGGACACATTCATACTCAATCATTGACAGTTACAGGCAGTGGTATCACATTCAATCATATTGAATTACATTCACTCACATTCAGTTACATACAAAACACACAGTCACACAATCATACAGTATTCAGCTATTAAGCAATACTCTTGAGATTCCCTTACTCTCACATTATTATCTTCTCCTACACATACTTATTCTCACGCCGGAGGGTTACCCCAAAGAGGACCCCTCTGTCCCTTTCTGAGGAGTAAGTTAACGGCGTTGTTCATTTTGTAGGTGGAAGAACACAGATCCAGAAGAACCATCGGTGAAATAGTACAATCAAAACCCGAGGAAAGTAGATCTGCTACCAGTGAGTAGATTCACGTTTCTTCAGGATGTAATATTGCTACTCTGTTACAAGGAATTCTTTAATTAAGATTAAAAGTTATCTGATGCGGGATGATTCTTTTGTGTTAGTGGTTGTGGTTTTGTGGGTATGATTATTTTGGTGAAGTTGATTTGTGCAAGTGAATGGGGTTGTGTGTAGGTCAAATGTTAATAGTTATTTGATCAATGAGATTGATATTTTAAACAAAAATTGTTATTTACATAATTGATGAAAAGGTTTGATTAATATTTTTTTTTACTGAACATGTTTATTTATTTGAAATGGATAATGCTATTTAATATTGTGATTTGACTTATTTTCTGTAGAAAGTTGGTTATTTGATGATTGGAGGGATGTGATTAATTAGTTGTTCATAGTTGTATGAATTTATCTCCTATAAGTTGTAAAAGTTGTTTTATGCTAAATGTTAAAATGTTTTTATTTTAAAGGCTGTTTTCATATGTTTTAGTGGTTGTGGTCATATGGGTATGATTCGTTTGGTTTTGGAAGTTGATTTCTACAAGTGTTGATTGTATGTAGGTCAAATGTTGGTAGTTATTTGGTCAACAAAGATTGATCTTTATACCAAAAGAAGAGTTTGTGTTTCAATTTGTTAATGTACAGCTACAAAGACCCTTAACAGGGTTACAGTGGTATATCCGAGTTTGTAGTGATGACAGCAGACGCTAAGCCTCTTGCAATTATTTTTCACTTTTGTTTCTATTAATTCCTTTAACTTTCGTCTTATTTTTCAGGTACTGTGTGCAAAGTGATACGCAACATACAACCACCAGAATAAGCCAATTTACAATGTTTAGGTTGTGTTTAAGTCAAAATATCTGTTGCCAAAAGCTGCCATTGTTCATTTGTTCCCCTAAATGTTTTTCTGATGACAAGAAACAATTTGATGTTGTCATTAGGGCGATGTGATTGTTTATATAGCTCTGTCAAATGTATTTTTTTTTCTTTTATTTCTTTGAAGTCTTGCATTCATTAAATCGTAAGTATTATCGTTTTGCGTATATTTCTTTGGTTCAAGGTGTTGAATATAGTTGAAAAGCACAAGAAGGCAAGATAAGGGGCTATACTTAAATAATTCTTGGTAGATATTCTCATGAGAAAACAATAGTAACAACTTCTTTTGTTGGAAATAAATATATTTTGCATTTATTCGTTTTTGTTATAATTATTCATATATACCATATCTCCATGGCTAAACATGAATTATATATATAGATGAAAACTTACCTATAAAAGATTAAACGATTTGTAAAATTGTTGTTAACTATTACAAAATAAAATCTTTATATAAAAAAATGTATCAACAAATCGGGTGAATTATAATATTCTGTTAATTCATGCAGTACATATTTTTATGCTCTGTATTTTCTACATATTTTTAGTTATTTCTTTTTATCTAACTCGTGTAATACGAGCTCATTTATCTAATTTTGTTTACTATTATTAAAATTCATTTTCTCCGGCCCGTGTATTACACGGGTCCCTGACCTAGTATACTAATATGTAGTATACTAATATGCCCCACCCAAACAACATGCAGTAATTTATAAACTTATCCTACAAGTAAAACTTTTTACTGTTTGTTTCTATGATAAGACCGAAACAAAGATCCAAACATATGAATTAAAAACTTACCTTCATAATCCCAACACTAGTTCCACCATAATCCGGGAAATTCCGAACAGCCACAACAACGTTCGCGTATTAAAAAAACGTCTGCGCATGCGCTGCCAGGAACATAAACAAGCACAAAACCAACACATGAGGCCTATTAATAACTCCAGTAATAGACAACCACATAAGAAAATACCTAACAAAACACTGAACTGCTCCAACCAAGTAAACCAACGAGAGTCCGAACCCGCGGTGGTTATGATCCGTGACAGCATCACAGAGTAAACCCGATAAAACCCCGATATTGGCACCGATGTCTTTGAACACGGATACGGTGTCTAGAGTGGATTGATCGTAGCCTTGACTCGATTTGAGGACGGCCGAGTAGATACCGAAGGTGTATGAGGCACCGGAGCTGCACTGGATCCATATGCAGGCTACTGTGGCTAACCATTTGCTCTTCTCCATTATTATTAAGTTTGGAAATGGAAGTTGTTGTTGTTTAGAGACCATCAAGACGTGTCTTTAGTGATAGCCAAGGGACAGTGGGCTTGGCCATGGGGCCTATATTTATTTCCTAATTATTTCATATATGGCTAAGGGTAGTGGGGGCTTGATTCATCCCCAAGTGATCCAATATATTTACGACACATAGACGCTGACGTGTCACAGGATCAAGTCTCAAAGAGTGTAGTGGTCCAGGTGATCCGAGGCTTGATTGATTTTTTTTGTTAAACACAAAAATACTAAATTAAAATATTTCATTAAAACATAAATAAAAAGAAAAATAAAAACATAATTTTAAAATACATAAAAATAGCGTTTTTATTTTTTTTTTGCCAATTCATTCCGAATACGATCGTTTTCTTCCTCCATTATCGCTTGGTCGGATGGCGATAGGTGGCTAAAGTCTTTGGCTAGAAAAGACAAACTCTTGAAACGGTTTTTTGTATGTCGAGCTTCACCAATCGAGAGGAGGCTACTTGACAATTCCTTAACTTGTATCTCGAGCTTCACCAATCCCGCTTCTCCGGTTATTTTTCCCTTACCTTTGTGGGATTGTTCTGCAGGTTTAGCCGGCTCCGGTACTGGCTCCGGTTGTGTGTTGATATTACCGTAACGCGAGCCCGACATGGTTTTAAATTTGAGAAACTTAGAAAGGTTTTTTAAATTAGTAGAGAGAAAGAGAGTGAGAATGATGTGTTATTTTTATAAAATGGGGTTGTTATTTATAGTGGAAGTGGTAGGGTTTGTAATTAAAAAAAAACTTTTTTTTTATAAATATTATGCCTCCAACGGCTATTTTTTTATTTTCCCCACTCTCCAACGGCTACAAAGCCCTGCTGTCAGCTCTACGACGGCAGTCCGCGCCCGTCATCCACGCAAGGGTGTCGTGGTGTGCGCGGCGACCACGTCGTCCACGACCGGCCTGCCGCGCCCCACCACCCTTAGTCTAAGGCTAAGGTAAAGGTGTGTGGTCA
Organism: Bidens hawaiensis; assembly: GCF_021521415.1. Taxonomy (NCBI): domain Eukaryota; kingdom Viridiplantae; phylum Streptophyta; class Magnoliopsida; order Asterales; family Asteraceae; genus Bidens; species Bidens hawaiensis. The sequence goes on along the minus strand of NW_027505473.1, from coordinate 82,786 downwards.
TGAACGTCATTAATATAAACAACGTCAAGGGTGTTAAACACCATTACATAGGAACCCACTGTGCATAGTCTAACCGGATCAGCTACTAGGCTGGACCATGTATCGGTCTAACAGATTTTTTAACATTGTGTTCCCAAGTCTAATTTATCAAGGGAGATGAGAATAACCGAAAGAAAATTTAAGAAAATTTGCATTCATAGTTTTTTTTATCGAAAGAAATGGAAGAAAAAAAGTTATGTTTATTTTCATCCTTTCAAATTAAAGACAAACGACATTAAATAATACAGAAGGTATATATTTTTTTTATCGAGTGTAGGAACACCGTAATTAATTAGATCTTCTTCTTTTGTTATTATTTTCTCTCCTTAATTCAATTTCTTCTCTTTTCTTTCATTTATTAAACTCGAAGCATAGCATAATTGTAAACGAGTTATATATTATGTTTGATATATAACCGTAAGTTCAAAGCTTGTAAGCTTTGTTTATCTTTTATGTTGGAATATATTTATAAGTGTAACTATTTTATATGCGTTTGTAAAGAAAATAAATTAATAGAGTTGTGTACACTAATAATAATGGATTTGAAAAGGAAAAGTATGGGAATATTAAATATATACGTTTGTTGCAGTGTATACATATAGTTTGTGGAGTCAGTTTGATCGTTATCCATTTATGCCAGCAAACTTATTGTGTATTTGTGACAGCCCAAATCCAGAAAGGTGGCGTTGATGCTATCCGTCAAGAAAGAAAAAAGAAAAAAAAACTTTTTTTTATTTGAGGACCTGAGGTTTTCAAAATGTTCAAATTAAGGATATAAATAAAGAAAATGTAAAATGTCTGTAGTTTGCAAACCATATTTGTTGAAAAAGATGTGGGCCAAACCTCCGGAGTATGCAGGAAGAATGCTGTTTGTTTTTTAACGTCTTTAGACTGCTAAAATAGTTGGTGGTGGCGTACGAACTGTGAAAGTGGATGGTGGTGGACGATTGGTGGTAGGCGGTGAACGATGGGGGGTGGAGGATGTGTGTGGTGGTGTTGTTGGATAGTGGGTGTTGGTAGGATGTGAAGAAGTGTGAAAAAATGGATATTAGCTTATTTTTTAAGACCATAAAAGCAGTTTTCAGGTTTTTTTTTTAAATGCCAAATCATCTTCAAAAGCTTATGTGTACGCGTTAGCAGACATAAGCAAATCGTAATTCTTTTTAAGTAAAAACAACCATAACCTAAATACATATTGAGATGTATGTATTGAAGATGAAGAAAAAGCAACAATTATTTCTCTCTCCAACACATAGCCCAAGTGCCCAGTTAAGCATAGCCCAACAACTCTTTATTTTCTGCACATAGCCCAGTAACACATCAAAAGAACAAATAAATTAGTTTAAAAATATATTAGACTATTTAACATTTTAAGTTTTTTATAGGTGAGTTTAAGATCAGATTTAGCAAATGCATCAGTTGATAGTTTTAACAATTCTTAGCTAACGTTTCTCCCCTCAATTTCTTGGCACTTGGTGTCCTTCGTTTGGTCAACTCAACACATACAGACGTATGCCTCCAATTTACATAATTCCAAGGACAGAATTGTTAATAATGCAATATTATTAAATGTAACGGCCTTTGAGGGAAAAAAAATATAATGTAACAAATTAGAGGCTGTAAACATCTAAATGCAATTTTGACGATTATCAAGCCATCTGACTCATTATCTATTTGATATTTATTTATGTAATCCAGTTGAAACAACTTTATAGTAAATTCACCGTACAATTACAAACTTATACTAACGAGAGTCACCGTCATATCTACACTTAAAGAATGAGGGGCAACTGTCCTCCATAGAAAATTTATATAGCGTTGTTCATAGTCGAATATCTCGATCACTCTAATAAAACTTTAGTTAACCCCCAACCAATATTTAAGTGCCAAAAGATCATATTTAATAAGCAAAGACAAATGTCAAAGTATCAAGTTCGAAGCTATAATCACACGTATTGACTATTACTTAAAAAATGGTACAAATCTACCTTAATGAATTGGATACACGAGGAAAAATAAAAATTTAAGATAGTTGACTTTTAAAAGTCAAAACTATTTAAATTTTGAGTGCCACACAATTTCTTATATTACGCTTATTTACGCTGCTACGCCATCTTTTTGCTTAAACGCAGCTACGCCATCTTTTTGCTTAAACAATCCATCGCCTACGTTTTTATTATAAGTTTAGTTTGTATTAAAAAGAGGATGCCAACTCTTATAGGTTTAGTTATAACTAAGGTTAGTCAACTGACCTGTGGCTTGTAGCACTGAAAAAAGTAATATTAGAGGGTATTAATATGTCAACAATTTTATTTGACAGTACCCTCTAATATTTTTAGTCATTTCAAGTCTACCTTTAAAATATCAAATCAAATCAAATCAAATACCATAAAGTTTATGTTTTTTTTAATTTTCTCCCTTTGTGTTTATTGTTCTTTATAATAATATTATTATTATTTATTATCATCATAAAATGTATTTAAAGAATAAAGATATAACGTCATTATAAAAACGATAAAACGTTTTGTAATATTTATCTTATCATATGCCTCACACCTAATAAAAAGATCATTTATATATATTTTTTTGATAAATTCAAAAGCATGAAATTATTGTCACATAAGAAAAGAACCAACTTATTGATCAAGTCGTATGTTCCTTAATTTGTTTTAATGATTAAAAAATGTGTTTCTTTTTTAAAGTACGCTATATCTAAAAATTATTTAAAAAGAAAAACACACCCTAAAATTATTAAAACACTTGTAGAAAAAAAATGTATTATTCTTTTTTAATTTTAAAAGACATTTTTTACATAAACAACTTTTTTGTTATTTAAAAAAAACAAAAAGAAATGTTTTATAATATACAAAAAGGATTAAAAAAGAAGGAAAAGAAAAACTCTTTAAATAATAAAAAAATAATTAATAATGATAATAAAAGATAACAAATTGAAAAAATATAAACAAAAATGTTTAAATTGTATTAATGTAAAACTTAGAGAGTGTGTGTTCGCAACACCCTTACAATATATATTAGCTCAACTTGTGTTTTTATGTGTTAAGTCCAAGTTAATTTTGCTTTTGGTTAACTGGTTTGTTCAATAGTCTAATGCTTCTTTTATGCCTCGGGTATTAGCTACAGCTCGTATTCATTCAGTAATTCTACCCCTTCTTCATTCTTGGACCTCGTTTCTGAATATTGTGACTCTTTCATGCTGTGTCTCAGGAACCTCTTCAATACGGTCCGGATTGCTAGTTAGTTAAATCAATAAAAAGCATTGGTTTGGTTAACCAAATCTTGGTCAAACAAATAATGCCATTTAATCATATGAGATGCCTTTATAAACAAGATAGTTGAAATTTATTTTGTCATCAGTTTACTTTTATTTAAAACTAAAATTAAAAACATCTAATAAGATATGGATCATAATAATATAATATATCATCTCCCATAGTCCAAATGAATAGCTACGTTCTGGTTACACCTACATATCTAGTTGACTTTCTCCCTTCAAGAAAGTTCTTTTTTTTGAACGGCCAACTAAGTAGCGTCGGGTACCCCGTACGCGGCATCCATTGGCTAAAGGTAGCCCGAGCCGACCGCTAGTCCGGACGGACGAAGCCCCTAGCGGTCCACCTGTTGAGGGATTCACCGGATAAAACCCGACCCCCACGCCCGCCAAACGGCACGACAGCGAGGAGCCGTTAAAACCGGGTGAGATCAGGACTCGAACCCTGGCAATCCAGAGTCATCCCTCATATCTCTCATATAAGTTGGTGGTAGTGAGGTTTGATCCCCCTACCTCTCACTTATAAAGTGAGTGCTTTACCATTGAGCCACAACCAAATTATCCTTCAAGCAAGTTCTAACATATTGACTTTGTACTTAAAATTTAAAACCTAAACAAAATCAAATAATTATGTTTTAAGGGACATTTTCATTCTTTTAATTTTATGGGACCATGACTGTGAATTAAAATTCAGCTGAAAATGATTGTTATTGGTTTAGAAGCATAAAATGTGTATTTCCATGCCGATTTTCATGTTCTTTTCTTTGTACTTGGATATACAATCGCATTAATCAAATGTAATACTATTAACTTGTTAGAAGGTCGACATAAAACATAAAAATAAAACAAGAAGTTTAGCCAATGATTATATTTTGAAATCACCTAGAATATGTAACACTTTGAAATAATACACCATGGCACCATAAAATTAAGTGTGCCAAATTGGGTGGGTCGTTGGGTTCGGATTAAAGCAGGTTCATGCTAATACGGATTCGAAGGGAAATAAGTTAGGTTAAAATGAACCATTTATAATAAAATTATTAATTTGGCTCAGGTTAAAAATGTTATGGTCTAAATGGAGTTGAATTTAGCCGTATTAGAAGCTAGTGGATTGTGGCGCTGTCCATGGTGGGTAGTGTTTGTGTCAGTGACAGCGACGACAGTGGTTGCAGTACGTGCTAGTAGAGGTGGCGGCAACAACGATGTCGCGTGGGTAACAAGAAGCTGATGGAGACAGACAATAGTATTTGATGGTGCTAATCAACGTGGACCCTTTTTAATTTAACGAGTTTTATACTAGTTGTTATTTAACTTGAGTATATACAAATTAACTCCTTATCGAAAGACCCAAATAAACACGCAAAAAATTATTTTTACTCAAAAAAACTATTTTTTGAAGAATGAATCATGACTACGACCTCTAATATGAAACAACAAACATGAGACCGAACAAAAAACAACCTATTGAAGTTGAACAATCATATAACAAATTCAATAATTTAAAAACCAAACACAACCAAAATCAAAACCATAAATCTAACTAGTTTACATGATTCAAGCACATTCCTAACATACAAATCGGTTATAATAGTGCAAACTATGCATGAAGAACCTAAATATCAAACACACACACACACACACACACACACACACACACACATATATATATTAAGATAGACTCGGTGAGGAGAAGATGGTGCTATTAGAGAGCGTTTTGGTTCTTATCACCAGACTTATGGATACAATAGTCTAAGCGATATTTGCGACAAATTATATAAGAGTATGGGGGGGGGGGGGGGTTACATGCTCCATGGTTGGTGTTCGTGTTGAAATAAAAACATGATATTCTAGATTAAGAAAAAGTAAATTGTTTAAACTTAAATGAAAACTTAATCAAATTATGGTGTCACGTTAAACCTACCCACCAACATTTAATTTTCATATAAATTTACTCGTCTTAGCTAGTTTCAACATACTTGATATCGATCATTTTAACCAATCCTTTTTGTCACTTCTATTATATACATCTATGTCGTTAATATCACAAATTAGCATTGACCATCACTTAATAAAGATACAAGATTTGGTGGGTACGTAACATCAATCTTAAATTGATGTAGTCCGGAATGTTATGTATACAAACGAGTTGACTTTGTGCTTTAGTTATAAAACGTGGACTTTTTGGTTATCAACTTAATTTAATGCAAATACGTAAGCTAATATCTATTTTAGCAAACATAACGTTGCCTTAAGCTTTATTCAAATAAAACTTAGTTATTTATAATAGAACATAGCCTTAAGAACTTGATTATAGCTACATTAGTGTCATTAGTAGATGTTTTTCGAACGACTTAAAATCTTAATTTACTCTTATTAAGTTATTAACCATCTAAACATGTAACTTGTGGGATTTGAACCCTACATCTTTTGAATAATAGAAAGCCACCTTACCAACAAGATGTCCGTTGTGGACTAATAATAGTCTGGTGTATGGTGTTTCTACTTACATTTGATGTTAAAATTTATCCTAATATTCCTAGAAATAAGAACATAGATTTTTTATTTGAGTTATTCTAAAATTAGGCAAATTATTTTAGTAAAATTTCTAACTACTTTTATTTATCTTATTATAGCCATTTGAATATATTCATTGGTCGGTTATATAAAATTGTTAAGTTAGAATAGCGAGTCCACATGGATTCTCATAAAAGTTTAATTTTTCTTTTAACTTTATGTTTAGTATTTTACTTTTTGACGATTACAATATATTAAGAAAAGAGAGAACGTTATCGGGCAGCTGAGCATAACACAAAGGAAAAAACACAATACAATGTTAGGCAAAGCCAAGAAAAGGGATCATCTATCAAAAAACCACAACTTATCACCTAAACATCACATCCAAGGGCATCGATCCAACTACTAGGAACAACTTCGGACCATCAAGTTCCAGTTTCAATCTATGGACAACCCAAATAAACAACCATGTTTCAACATCTTTCAATGTTTTGTATGAGGAGCAACAAACTTTGTTTGAAAGCCGATATATTGTGACTTTTCTGTACATAGAAGTGATACGCACCTCCTATAAAACCATTGTATAGTTTTCGTGCCTTACACAAGTCAAGTCATGACATGCCCATGGTCCCACCCATATCCAGATATCTCTCACAGTGTTCATTGAAGAAAAACAAAAAGACAGCTTCGCTAATTCCAACTTAGTGCCATAAACCTCAGGATTGATGGCATGGAGGTTCCCTTTTTTTAATCATATCGGGTTGGCTGGGTTGACAGGTTAATGAGTTGTAGGTAGGTGGGTTTCAACTTTCAAACCATATTATTGTCCTCGTCAAAGATTTCAACCATAACCCGCATACATATAAATTTGGGTCGACCTATTTAACCCATTTATCAAATAAAAAAAAGGTTAATAACCAAATTGATATAATTTAAATATTTGAAAATATTAAAAATCTTGAAAATGAATTGGAAATTATAAGTGTATCTTCAGAAAAATGAAATGAAAAACACAATTAAAAATATAATTACAAAAAAGGTTATAAATAGTTAAATGGGTTAACGTGTCAAACCGAACCCGACCCGTTTTAAATGGGCCGCGTTAGTTGATCCAAAACCCTTTAATTTTTGTCTGTTTTAGGTCATTTTTCAGATCATGTCAACAATTGCCGCCCTTATCTCCAATAAGCTTAGCTTGGTTAAGGGCAACACTCTTCAATATGTTAGTTAAAGGAGAATTAGTTTCTAAGAAGGGTATTCACCTCCTTGCTATGTTTAAATCTAATGTAATAGTTATAGAATCAAAATCTGAGTCGCGAGTTAACTGCTTTAAGTCTTTAAATATGTGTCAAGATCAAAGTGGTTGTGTTAACTTAATAATGTTCATCTTTTTTGTTTTAAGTGAACATGCATGCATATTTACATCTCACATGACTCATATTACAAGGGTAAATAGCATATTAAAGCTACATCGACAAGATCGCCTTTTAAATAGATTAAAATAAAAATGATCTTATCTATATCACACGGGTGTAGATGATTTATGATACATTCCAATAGGAGTCGTTAATAAAGCATTTCGTCACTTTTATGGCAGCAATGAGTATTTCTTTGTGTACTTGAGGCTCTTTATGGTCTCAAGCAGGCTCCTCATGCTTAGTTTTCTGAGCTATTTTCAATACCTACTTCGTTTATATTTTTTTAATGTGTATGTGACACATCTTTATTTTGTTTATAGCACGCTTCAGACGTTTACTATGTATTGGTTTATGTTGATGTTTACGTCATTATCGTCATTGGGAGTTCTTCACAATTTGTTATGGTTTTGATCGGGCGCATACACACTCACATTTTGCACCCAAGGATTTTGGCTCCTCAATTTATTTTCTGGCCGTAGATGCTACTTTCTCTGCTAACGCATTACATTTTTTACCCAACAACGTTATTTATTTATGAAGCCTATTACATCGTAATGGGTTTACTGATTTCCAACTTTAATCGACACCAATATCCTTAGGACAACGAGTTTCTTGGTCATTTGGCTTTCCTTTGGAGGATCCCTTGTTATATCGGAGCACCATCAATGCATTACAGTGTCTTGTCTTGACTCACCTTAAGATTTCTTACGTAATTAGTAAGGTTTCCCGGTTCCTAAAAAAACCTACTTCATAGTATCTCATGTTGGAAATCTTGTATTAATAATTAACAGAAATAATGAAACAATCAACACAGTAAACCGGGTTTGTGTTTAACACAATTCCCTTAAACATATTCTAGGTCTGTTCCCAGGGTACTCCGGTTAGAAACAGAATCGGTGCTCTGCCGGACTCGATCACTTGCCTGAAAACGAAATAATATTGTTGCAGTAGGAAGAAGATGAAGTGTGTTAGTTATTAATTTCAAATAATCGTCTCACGCGGGCTCGGGCTTTCGGAGTTGCATTCGTGTCCGCGGGACGTGGGGCACGCACGAGTTCGATGAATTTCTAGTCCGGAAACCCAAATTCATTATTTTGTTCCCAATCCGATATGGGACAAGCATTTACCACTTCCTTCATTCACACACTTAAAACTTCCAACATCTCACATGGTTTGATTATTAGACTATCAACTAGTCTTGATGTACATGCTTACTCTCGGGTAAAGACTAGTAGACCAGTGTTACTTCCGGTTTACATGTTAGGACCCTAAAAAATAATAAATAATTGTATAAAACAAACCTACGTTAAAACATACCTGTAATTTCATTCTTCGTATGTTTTTTTACATCATGATAGAAAAAAGTGATGATGATAATTGATTTATAAAAAAACCATGTATTCTTATTTTTGGAAAGGGCCAAACAGTCTATTTAAATTTTAAAACATATGAAATTTAATTTTATAATTACTTGCATTGTTGGATCTGACAATAAAATATCAAGAAGCTTCAATCAGTAAATGGCATGAAGGGAACATGTTGTGAGCAGGGAGGCTAGTGTCATGCACGCACGCTACACACCCTCATTTGATTTGATATTTAATACTAGAAAAAACATGTTAATTTTGTCATTTATCGCTTATTATTTCAAAAAGAAACTATGGTATATTGCCTCTTTGACATGTGTGGTAATTTTTTTTAATTACATGGCATAAATTTAAATAAAATTTTCATGTTCGAGTTAAACTATTTATATTTATTTATAAAAAAATATAGGGTTTGGATCAAACACAAATTAAATTAACATAATAACTATGAGAATCAAGTATAGTAAATTATATATTTAAGTAGAGTAATTATGATAATTAATTTACTTGTATATATAATTTACTCTACTTGATTCTCACAGTTAGCATATTAATTTAATTTGTACGTTAGTTTCTCTAAATATATATATATATATATATATATATATATATATATATATATGTGTGTGTGTGTGTGTGTGTGTCAAGCAAGCAACCAGTTTTAGACTTCAACAAAGTAATAAAAAGATTAGGGTAACCCACCAAGCCATTCATTACAACCGAAGATATGTTGACAACCCTTTTACGACTAGATCACAAATCATTCATAACAGATTCAACTTATACAGATAAAGATGTTACAAAAATTTAAGTGTGTAGGTTGTGATTGATACCTTTGATACAAATAAATATATAAGTCATGTTCAAATTCAATAATAAAACCGATCTACCCGACACAATTACTATGCTAAAATATTCTGAACAATGTCGGAAAATTTTCCTTCTTAGGCATCCAAAATCTTATATTATCGAAATATCATTGTTATTAAAATTATCTATAATATTTATAATAGTAGTAGCACAAGTAATCTAACTTTACTTTGATTAAAAGTTCTAACCTTTAAACTTTTAACCGTAGACCGATAAGACAACCAGTTGCATCATAAAACATTTAAATATCAATAGTTAATTTTCATTTTTTTAGACTCACATAGTCACATGTTAGGTAGATTTATATAATCTCGAGTCTTTTTGTAAATATAATTGGATTAATAAATTCTGATTTCAAAGATCTTATTCAATATCATGGGCACCGGCTTGGTGACGTTACCACTTTTTAAGGAAGTAAAAAAATAAAACAAAAAGGAGAGAAAATCACAAAGGTGTTGACTATTGACCATTTCGATTGCCGGCACACATGATTTGTGCAGCGCGTGTGATTTGTGTTAGAAGTAGACATAGATGTGCTATGAAAGAATCCAACGACATTTCATGCATCAACATTTTATGGTATCAATAACAATGTTTTAAAAACTGGTATTTTACTTGTATCAGATTAAGCTAAAAAATGGTACAATTGATTAAACCGGATTATACCAGGAGGTTCAACCGGTTAAATAATTTACCTTATAATTTCCTATAAATGTAACTTTAATCAAAAAATAACTCAAAACTAAATGATTCCTGTAACAAAAAAATAAACAAAAAGTTAATCCATATTTAAAAATAATGTAAAAGCACTCAATTTTAAAAAAAAAAATAGTCTTAAAGTTTACACATTTAATGTTAATTGTTGGGTTAAAAGTAACTTTGAAAGATTATGGGCCGCAAATATCAGATATTTCTCGGGCTCAAACCGGTTTACAGGTAAAAACCGGTATTTTAGACAAAAACCGCCGGTACGATTCTCTTAGCAAACCGGTCAAAAATACTGGACTTAAAATGCCGGCCTACTGTGCGAAATCCGGTTCAACCGGCCGGTTTAAACCGGTTTTTAAAACACTGATCAATAATGATATTTATCGGTACACATGTAATACCGATCTTGCAACACCAAACCTTAAAATCGAACACCGCATGTATTATGATACCAAGAATACACATCATTTCATAATAAACTATTTAAATTACAATGAAATAGAAGGCATATGGGAAACAAGATGCGTCGCTGTCTCTTTTGAATTGCAAAAAACCACTTTGATGACGATACAACACCGATCTCATTCATATAAGAGACGAGATGGTCTAGAAGTTAACCCAACTTCAACTATAGTTGATAAACATACAAGCCAAGTATACTGTCACACCCTCAAAATCCACTAACGGAGTTTTACCGTCAGAGAGTGTGAACTAACAGGATCGGAATCATTAGTTATAATCAAACACCAAAAATAAAGTTTTCAAACAACCAATACATCAAGTATTAAGTAAAATGCGGAAGCGTAAATCGTAAACCAAAACAGTTGCGCCACACAGGACGACTTAAAAACACAAGTTGTCAAGACAGAAATTAAAAGCAGTTTTTAAAACAATGATGTTTAGCGAATGCATGTCCTAAAGCGCCTGCCCCCCTCGGTTACCTGAGAATAACATACTAAAAGTGTCAACACAGGGTTGGTGAGTTCACAAGTTTATATAAATAAAGCGTTTGCGTTTATGTTTTGCGTTTGCGTTTGTGTTTGCGTTACCAGATAGTGTTAAGTCAATTTATATATCAATAGGTAGCTAACCTATCAACAAGTATTACTAAGTGTTCGACACCGAAGCTGACTGTTTATCAACTGCCTTGCCACCATGTCAACCACGACCATGGTAATGTGTTAGCCAAGATTACACCCACTCGACCTACAGTCGAGTTTAGAGTTGGGTGGGGTTTGTCAAACCCAGTAGTACTACTCAACAGTGACTCGCTATTATCCAAATATTAACCGGTTCGATGTTATGAAGGACTTTAGTTGGTTTATTTGCCACTTAGCCTTACAAGTGATATATAAAAACTAAACAAAATCTACAACATTGGAGTATGTTATCTCCCCCAAATAAAAGCGTTTAAAAAGAGTAAAAAGGGGACGTGAAACTCACTGTTTGCGAAGATAACCAAAAAGATCCGAGAAAAGATGTGCGTCATATAAAATCCTCACTAGTGTTCTAAAAACAAAAACGAGATTTTATAAGTATTTAAACTACGAGTGAGTCCCTAGACTCGACACATACAACTTATGCATGAGATGCGTTTCGTGTTTCGTTTGTGAAATAAGTGCGACTCGACAAACACGTTGGTGATACGTTACATGTGTGAATAACTACTTAAGTGTCAAGTATTAACATTGTACATTACTAGCAATTATCTCCCACAAGGGCAATTTGGTCAAAACATAGCAAACATCGATCGGTTATGCACTTTTCATGACAATTTAAATAATACAGCAGCTAAATTATCCATGCAGATTTTCACTCGACAAGATTACTCTTATTAATAAATTCTAACAAGTCAAATAAATCACCAAAAATTGTCACAGAAGCACACGTGAGTTAGGTTTCTATACATATTTTTATTATATTTTTATCATATATGGTTTTATCACAAAGATCAAAACATCACAGCAAACACACAACAGTCATTATCATGCGCAACAGAATGTTATTTATTATTCCCGTTAAATGAAAAATCCAATTAATGTAAGACCAATTGGGTTAGGTTGCTAACTCAATGTATTTTCTTCCAGAAGTGGAACCAACCCATTTGGTCTTGTAGTTTATGAGATATCTTAGTCACAAAACATCCTAACAGCAGGTCTCCCAAATCAGCCTTGCACAACAGTTTTGTAAAATAATAAAAACAAACTTTTATACGTCCAAAAATTACAAACTCAGACTTTTCAGAAACTAGACTCGACCTAGTATATTATAGAATCAACAATCGCATCAAAACATAACATTAACATCGAGTTACAGTCGTCCAAACACGAATTCAATAATCTGTCCAGCATCAGTTTTCATCAAAACTCAATAAACAATTAACCTATGAACTAACAATCATGCATGTAACCCTAAATCATCAACAAACAACATATTTAACACTTAGGGTTTATGTTTACAGGTTTAATCATACAATTAAATGATAGAATAAATTAGATATGAAGCTTATTTACCTAGTTATCACCTAGATCCTTTAACAACCTTGTAAACAACTTGTATGTGTATGTGTGTGTGTGGTAATCGGCCAAGAATGGTGAAGGGGGGGGGGGGGGGTGGGCTGCCGTCGTGTAGGGGGGAGGGAGAGAGTGGGATTAGGGTTGGGTGATTATGTTGTTTATATATTTATTAAATATAATACATGTTACAAATCGCCCCCAAAACTTCAAGTGAACTTAATTCTAGCATAACTAGTTTATAATATCCATAATAAGAGGTTATACTATGCAAGCACACAATCATATGTCAACATAACACATATTTATACCGAGCACTTGTTTATATTATATATTGTTTGTTCACCAACGGTTTGAGTCGACTCGTGTGTGTCTCGATGGAATTCTGAAAGACTACTTGTGTAGTGATTGTCATGCGTCATCTAAACCCTAGTTTAAATGTAATGAGATATGCGTTACAGTTCGTGTGATCTTAAGTTTGAATTAACGGAGTTCGGATTAACGGAGTTAACCTGAAATTGACGAGTGTCACATAGACTCCACTAGACATGTCTACTCTGAACTTGAAAGCTCAACACGTTTTCAACTCGAGTAATTTTTATAGTTCTAAAATAATAGTAGGTTACAATAAATAAATAAATAATCTTAGATTACAAAAGTGTAAACAAGAAATTAGACTATCGATATTAAGAGCATTCACAGTCCAATCTCCATCTTCATTTTTATAATTATACTAAAAACATCATCTTTTTCCTCTTATTTTTAATTAAATAATATTTTTTTATACTTTTATCATTACATTTTCTCTTTCCTTCGTTAACAATCACTTTCAAAAACATTAAAAAAGGTTTGGGTTCTTTATTGCTACGTAGCACCCCACAACCTTTTCTTTCAACTATGAGCAAATGGTACTAGTACTGATTCGGTAGCAATTCAATACCAACTTTTTGAAATTTTGGGATCGATGCGGTATATTTTGCTGAATTTGTCTTTGCAACCGAGATTGTACTGTGCCTTTAAAACGAGACTCGTTTTTTACGAATTTCGTTATCGATATTTCCAATATCGTTACCGAGCTCAACTCTAGAACCGGGTTATATATGTTTATTCATGTGTTATTTCTTTTTGTAATTAAGATTTGTACGTAATAGTTTTTTTTTTTGTTTTTGTTACGATTAAAATTTCTATTTATCATGTGACTCATAATATGAGTTTAAACTAAAGTAACATGCATAGTAGTTTTCCTTTTTGTCGCAGAGTGACAATTTGTAGTTTAGTTATCATCAGAATAATAGGCGCGTGAGGCGAGTGGGCAAGACCAGAACCCACAGCATGTTTAACGCCGCTTCCTCTCTAACCCACAGACAAACGTGGAAGCCTTGCGCCGTTAAATAATAATAAGCGTTGGCCGTTTGGTATAACGTCCCAATCATCACACACATACACCCAAATTAAATAATCCCAAATAAACAATTAAAATAAACAAATACACACACACACACACACACAAGCCTTTGAACGGCCAATACCACAACAGGAGTCGTTATATTCACCACAACTTCCATGCCGGAACCTCCCGTTGTTGCCTCGCTTTCCTTTCACCCTTTCCGACGGCTTCTATGGCCGCCGAATAGAACACTTCCGCCCCTCACGAGGCGGCGGAGATAACGTCTCAACTAATTATTATTATTAGTTTTTCTAATGTCGGATTCCGAACTAACTGTTATTCCTGGTGCACGTCTCCGTGAAGCTCCTATATTGTTGCTGCTACACTTTCATAATGCCCTACGGCAAGAGCTCGCGGACCTCCGCCGTCTTGCGGCAGAGGCCTTGGACGGTACGAACTATGGTGGTATAGTTCCTCCTACCATAGTTCCAACCGTCATCCGCGAGCTCCGTCGTAGGTTTGAGTTTCTGAAGCTTGTTAATAAGTATCACTCCGTTGCTGAAGACGAGGTTTATTCATTTCCCCCTAAACACAAATTGTTTTACATCCAAAATAGAAGGCAAACCCCCCTAGCCCCTTTTTTTACAGCAAAACTAAGTCGTCTAAAAATTACATTCATATATCTTGTAACATTACTATTCATGACTCATGAATAGTAATGTTGCGACCTCAATGATATATGAATGTAGTTTTTAAACGACTAAGTTTTGCTGTAAAAAAGGGTTAAGCGCAGCTTGTTACCCATTTGCCTTCTATTTTGGATGTAAAATAATTTAACTTCATATATCTTCTTAGTTGATTTCAACTGGTAGAAGGCAAATGGATAACAAGTTGCGCCCCTAGCCCTTTTCTTTACAACAAAACTAAGTCGTTTAAAAATTTCATTCATATATCTTGTAACATTACTATTTATGACTCATGAATAGTAATGTTACGACCTCAATGATATATGAATGTAGTTTTTAAACGACTTAGTTTTGCTGTAAAATAAAGGGTTAGGAGCGTAACTTGTTGCCCATTTGCCTTCTGTTTTGGATATAAAAATGATTTTGTTTGTAATTGTTTATGTAATTTTAGGTGATTTTTAGAGCGTTGGATGTACATGTGAAGAATGTGGTGTCTGCATATACACTAGAGCATACGAGCACGAATGATATTATGGACTTGATATTTCATTACCTGGATGTGTTGAAGAAGGAAGATGAAAGACACATTTCGAAGGCGTTTCAAGAGCTAGTGTATTTTATTGGGACATTGCAGACTAGCATTTGCAAGCATATGGCCAAAGAAGAGGAGCAGGTACCACACATTATTATTGCTTACATTACAATCATAGATATATAGTAAACATCACTTTTACTTTCACTACACACAAAATTACACATATTACACAATGAGGTGAGCCAAACTAAGCTCAAGTTTGGATTGTTTAATTTAAAATCTTGAGTTTGAGCTTGGCTCATTTAGAGCTCTATCTCCAATAGTCGAGTTTGGATGTCTTGGCGTATGGAATATTGAAATTTTAAAGCCGAATTAGTACGTAGATTAGATTCAAAAGACCGATTTGAATTCAGAAAACTCGCACTAAAAAAATCAAAATTCTAATCGATCTGAGTTCTAATTCCAATTTTTAATCCAACAACAATAATAATAATTTATTTGCCTATATAGTTATTTTTTTATACAGTTATAGTTAAATATATAAAGTGATAAAACATAATCTAAATCTTTCATAATCACTATGCATAATAATACTTATTACGTAATTATCAATATTATTTACTGGCTTGTTTAGACTCTTAGAGTCTAATCAAGCTTGGTGTATGAAGCTCAAGAATCAAGATTGACCTTGATTATTAAACAAGCTCGAATATAGGTTTAAGCTCAGCTTAATTCGTGTTTTTAGAGTTTAGGATGTAT
The DNA here is from genome assembly GCF_021521415.1 of Bidens hawaiensis. Taxonomy (NCBI): domain Eukaryota; kingdom Viridiplantae; phylum Streptophyta; class Magnoliopsida; order Asterales; family Asteraceae; genus Bidens; species Bidens hawaiensis. Next base: position 66,701 of record NW_027505473.1, on the reverse strand, counting down.
GCAACAAGTTGGTTGACTTGTTTACACCTCTATATGTAATTATCTATTTGGTCCAAAAGAGTAAAACAAATATTGTGTATGTGATTTTGAATAGATGGTTGTGAATTTGATCAATATCTATAAGAAATTATGTCTAGGATTGGTGGCTTAGTGACATAGACAAAGTCTTTTAAACACCCAAAGATTCTGGATTCAAATCTCACGAACCGAAAAGATGCCTTAAAAAAACCGTGTCAAATTATATTGATAGTTCGAAGCCTGTAAAATAAATAACTGCTAAAAAGGATGTCAGGTTAAGCGTTTTGTTAATGATTTTTTTTTTATTCCATTACATGTATTATTTCTGAAGTCTTTAAATAAATCATCATGACTAGTGAAAGTCCATAACTTATCCGGTATTATTGATAAACTATTTTTAACAGTATAACGATAAGATTACAAAGGAAACCCAGTCGTATCATAATTTCTAGTTATGACAATTATATTGTAATAAACCATAACTAGTATATTCTCTCTAATACTCCCTGTAGTCGGAGGGGAGGAAATGGAACGTTTGGACAAGGGCGAAAAACAATGAAAATATAGTTATAAGAACACACAATCTAAAAGTGGAAAACAGAAACCAATAAAATAGGGAAAAGAAAATGCATGATGAACCGGATCTAAGCCCGGTGGTGGTAAGGCTTAGAGGTTTACCTTAACATCCAGGGCGTTAAAGCTGAGTTGACAAGGATTAACAAGTGGCATACAAGATGAGTTAAGATATTAACGAGCTTTAAAATCATCTAAACACACACAATAATATAAGAATCGATTTTACATTTAATAAACTACAACTAAATATTGTTGAACAACTATTTTTATGAGTTAAATGATGATAATCAAATCATATCTTTCAATTATAGTAATGATATAAAAAAAATAAACCTAACTATTATATTCTCTCTAATAACTATCATCAACCACCATACCTTCTCTCTCCTTGTATCCGTCGATTACGCCTACACAACTAACCCGCTCCCCTCGGACCACCATCACACTTCTTAACTATATAAACACACATCATTAACCAAGTCCAGTTAGTCTAGCCAACTCAACAGATAATAATAATTACACAGTATTAACAATATTTTGTATCCATAGAGCCCATGATTTTTGGTAACAATCAATTTAAATGCCACTGAACATGATCCATTTTTCTAGCTTTTCCTTGGGATAAGAATTATTCCTATCTACAGAAGCTTATGGTTGGTAGACCCACTAGACAACAACATTCAATCTTTTAGTTGTAAACAATCAGATTTAAATGATAAAAAAATAAAATATAAAATTGTTTTCTATGTCTATTTTTTTAATAAACTAGAAAAAAAAATTATGTAACAAAAAGTTTGTTTGATGTTAATAAATTGTGTTTTGTAATAAAACTCGATTATATTGTAGGCATTATTTCTTTTATGAGCTTATGCATAATAATAGTATTTGTGTCCTCAATTATTAGTATTATTTCACTAAAAGAGCATCAATCTAGTTAAAGCTAGAAACATAAGTGATATAAAGCTATTAGCTTCAAACTTTCAATATTGGATAAAGAGGACTAGGACTTAACTCTTAAAGTGAAAGGCAAAAGTAAAGACTGTGACTTAAATCTAGTGTGAAATTTACTACTGTAAAATATATACTAGATGTAATTAATGATATCCAAATTAGTTGGTTATTCATATTCAAAAACATTGATTGAATACATAACATGTCATTAGATAGAAAATTGGACTTTTAAAGGTTACATACTTTATACTTACATACCTTGAAACAGGTTTTCCCTTTGCTCACTCAGCAATTCTCGACCGAGGTACAAGCTGCCTTTGTCTGGCAATTCATATGCAGTGTTCCCATGTTGCTCTTAGAAGACTTCTTTCGGTGGATGAACACCTTTCTCTCTTCAGACGATAGAGAAAACGTGCTGCAATGTATTAAACAAGTTGTACCTAAGGACTTACTTCTACAAAGGGTAAAATGGTCATTTACTAACATTCACGCAAGCCATTTGATCGTATAAAACAAAGTAACCAGGCACTTCATGTACTGATGTAATGTTTTTGCATCCATCTTGAAGGTTGTAATATCATGCATTCAAGCAACAGAGCAAACCGTCACCGGTGAGTACGATAAATATGGCAAAGGATCTCTATTCCTCAACGACCGTGCTAACTTCCAGAAGATTCTAGAAGTGTATAAATCCGAGGGTCATTCTAAAGAAGCAATGAAGCCAAGTCATGAATATCCTGTCAACACAACCGCTCAACATAATCCTTTGGACAGTGCTCGTTTATGGCATACTGCATATCGTAAGGATCTTCTAGAAGCTGCTGAAGATCTATATTCAATTCGAGATTCAAACAATCTTTCGGGCCTAGCTCCTGCAGTTGTTCAGCTAAAGTTTTTTGCGGATGTCATTGTATACTACAGGTAAATAATTTACACGTCTTTTCATTTGTTTAACTTTGTTAACTAATATATAACTTTTCAGCAATTCATTGGATAAACTGTTCTACTCGATGTGCATCGAATTGGCTGAAGATTGTCCTGCTCCTTCGTATCAACGGTTCTTAGATGACAGTCAAATTGAAGGCTTACAGTTGCTGCTGTACAGCAAGAGTGAAAATGACGTGTCAGCAAGAAACTACGTTGACAATCTATGCGACAAGCTAAAACTATTCGTCACAGGGATCCGTAAATACCTGGCATTTGTAGAAACCGAGGTAACAATCTTCTTTACTTTTCACACATTTTGACAAAATTTTCAGTTGTGTTGAAACGTTTCACAAGGTTTTGTATTCGGCAGGTTTTCCCGTTTATAGTTATGAACTGCAGCCATGAAATGCAGCTGTGGCTATTATACACCGGTCTCGAGATGATGCCACTTGGATTGCTAAAGTGCACAGTTACTTGGTTCTCAAGTCATCTAACCGAAGATGAATCAAAATCCATTCTGCATAGTATAAAGCAAGGAGGCCATATGGTTAACAAATCAATATCTTCCCTTTTGTACGAATGGGTGCGCATCGGTTACTTGGGTAAAACGTCTATTGCCAAATTCAGAGAAGAGTTACATGCAGCGTTTGAGAACAGATCTTCATTTCTTTCCGAACAAATCAAGAACACTTCTGCATTTCCATACCTGCAGCTGAACAATTCGACATCGTATTCTAGCGGGATGAGTTTTCATGTATTTTTTCCTCAGAAACAGAAAACATCGACTCGTTTTTCAACATATGTTATTGAGAATAATAATATTGAAAGTTCATCCCGTTCTCTAGAGTCGAAACCGGTGGATCATATTATTTTCTTCCACATAGCTCTCAAGAAAGATATGGAGTATCTTGTTTCTGTTTCTGCCAATCTGGCTGAAAACGTGGCTTTATTTACCGAATTTTATCAACGCTTACATCTTGTACGGGTCTTACACAAAACACAAAGTGATGCAGAAGACGTAGTCGCGTTTCCAGCTTTAGAAGCAAAGGAAATAATCCAAAACAGTAGTCATTCATTCTCCATTGATCATAAGATGGATATTGAATACTTTAACAGAATTTCGTATATTCTGGGTCAGATTTCCGAACTGTTTGTGGATACTTTGAATGGAGGAATGGCGATGTATCGTCAGCTATGTGTGAAGCTTCATGGAATGTGTAAAAGCATGTATAAAATGTTGTCTGACCATATGAACCGTGAAGAAGCCGAACTGTGGCCCTTGTTTAGAGAACATTTGTCTCTTAAGGAACAAGAGAAGATCATAGGATGCATGCTTGGAAGAACACGCGCCGAAACTTTACAAGAAATGATACCGTGGATTATGGCATCTTTGACAGATGGAGAACAGAAGGCACTCGTGTTATTATGGCGCAAAGTCACCAAGAACACAATGTTTGATCAGTGGTTAGGTGAATGGTGGGAGGGTATGAAGAGTTATGACATTCCCAAGGTTAACAAGTCAAACGTGTCAACAAGCGTGTCACCTCAGTCAACTACTGACGTTTTGGAAATAATCTCGAAGTACTTGCCTCGTGGTGAAATTTTATCAAAAAGCGATACGGTTAATCATAATATGATTCACTTTGAAACCATTATCGAAAATGATAAAGATATGCAAGTAAGCAAAGACCAAAACGATCATCATTGTAAAGCTTGCAGTGAGTTTGGCAAGTCAAACACGGAGAGATTGACTATCGATGGTCAAACCGAGACAACTGAAAATTCTGTACTTGTATTGACACAAGAGGAACTCGAGGCTACAATCATGAGAGTGAACTGTGATGAAACATTGGAGCCGAAGCAGAAATCAGTCATTATACAGAACCTGATGATGAGGTTAATATCAGTTTTATACTTTTCTTACCTTTTCGTTTGTACTAATTTGTGAATTCTGACTTAAATTTCGTATTTTTTTTCTCAGTCGTTGGATCAATAAACAAAAAAAATCTCATCCAGACGACAACGCTCGAGAAAATAATAATAATAATAATCAAGGTGTTTTTCCATCATATCGCGACTCGCACAAATTAGTGTTTGGATGTCAACACTACAAGAGGAACTGCAAGCTTGTTGCTTCATGTTGCAACAAACTCTTCACTTGCAGGCTTTGCCACGATGACGCAACCGATCACATAATGGATAGGTAGCTTACACATACCAATATCTTTTAAACATAAAAACAAAACTCATAATAAAACATTTTACAAAATTCTTACATACTAAATGTGCAGGAAAGCCTCAACGATGATGATGTGCATGAAATGCTTAATAATCCAACCCATCGGTCCAACATGTTCAACCGATTCTTGTAACAATCTATCCATGGCCAAATACTACTGTCCCATCTGCAAACTGTTCGATGACGAGAGGTGATCATTTACTATACGATTATTAATACTAACTTTTTATTAATTTTTATAACTTATTTCAACAGGAAAATCTACCACTGCCCATACTGTAACCTGTGCAGAGTGGGAAAAGGTCTCGGGATTGACTATTTCCATTGCATGAATTGCAATGCGTGTATGTCAACGTCTCTTTCCGTGCATACCTGCAGAGAGAAGTGCTTAGAAGATAACTGCCCGATCTGTCACGAGTACATCTTCACATCCAAGAATCCTGTGAAGGCTCTTCCGTGCGGTCATATAATGCATTCCTCATGTTTTCAGGTATTCATATTCATAAAATTATTATTTTGTTTTTCTTCTTTAATCACATATACCGACTCTTTGATGCTCCTTTCAGGAATACACTTGCTCCAACTACACTTGCCCGATATGCTGCAAGTCATTAGGAGATATGCACGTATACTTCAGGATGCTGGATGCAATGTTAGCTGTAGAAAAAATTCCTGATGAGTATTTGGGCAGGACACAGGTTATTATTTATAAACATTGTTATCTAAGTATGCATATGTATTGTTGACATGAGTTTCTAATATGTTTTCTTTTCAGGACATATTATGCAATGATTGTGAGAAGAAAGGAACTGCACCATACCACTGGTTGTACCATAAATGCCCTCGATGTGGGTCCTACAACACCCGGCGTATCTGATCTGTCTTGGATATACTGTGAGTGTGGTGGTTTTGTTTGTATTCATACGTATACGTCCCACGTTATGTATACTTTTTTCTACACTTGTTTGAACATATATAACATGTCAGCTTTGTGTATTGTGTATTTTTTTAGCCTGGCTTTCAATGGTTGCTTGGAATCTTTGGTATTGAAGAAGGATCAGATTTGTGATATAATTATGTATAAATGTGTGGTTTGTTTGAATTACAATAAGTCAATAAGTTAGTTCCCTTGGAACTAAATAACATTGTGACTAGTGACTACTTTGATTATGAACTATTGTTGGCAAAAAGAATGACAAAAGATGATAGTAATAATAATAATAATAATAGATACAAGATAACCAGTTCCAGCATAGGTAAAAAAAGCTAATGTTTGACCCTCAAAATCTATTACCAAAACTTGTCATTATTAGCAGCTTAATCAACCCTACAGCAAATGCATCCGTTCGACATACGATTGAACCAACCATCGGCTTAATGGCTCACCGCACCCAACAAAGCACCCGGTGTTCCCGTTCTCTGTGAAAAACGGGAACTGAAAGATATTAAGCAGATCATGCACCGACTGTCTAACCAACGAGGTCCCTGTAACCCTACTCCTTCGCCCCCACCCCGTCACAATATCAATCCTACTCGGACGAATTCCCGACTTCAACATCTCCCTACGAAACCACGCCAAAGTCCTCGATAACGCAGTCACCGCGGTCCCCTCCGACATCACATGAAGATTAATTAGCCAATAACACGAGCTCTTCTCACGAACCGCGTCTGGGTACACGTTTTTCTGGGCCGCTACTTCCCAAACCGAGCCTGCTTCCTCCTTCAAACCGGATTTGTGTAAGAAATCGACAACAGCGTCAATCAGCCCGCGTTTACTCTCGCGGTCCTCGCTATGCATAAGATCTAGAAAGTGGCCAGTGTGGTCTCGAACGTTTTGTCCGTCGGGTCCCGCTGATGGCATCGATTGTAAAAAAGTGTGTGCCGGGTGGCCCGTGACACCCATCAACTCGCAACAAAACATCATGTTAAACGACGTTTGGGCCTCTGTACAACAACTGAGCAGCAATGTATAAGTCTGTAAAGAAGGGTTTAATCCTAAACTGTGCATACTCCGTACCAAATTATAAGCATCCGAAAGCCTATGTACCCGAAGAAAAGCACTCAACAAAGAATTGCATGTTGGCACATTCGGAAGCAAGCCCGCGTTAAGCATGGCCCGATACCAAGCCCACGCCTTTTCAACATTCCCAGACTTCCCCCATAAATCCACAAGAAGCCCGTAAACGGGCTCATCCGGAATCCAGTTTTTCCAAGTCATCTCTTCAAAAACCGCCTCTGCTTCTTCAAGATACCCACAATGACCTAAAACCTCCATAACTATACTGTACGTCACCTTATCGGGCTCGAAACCCGCAGTTTGCATATCCCGATAAAGCTGTAACGCGATCGGGTAATTTCTCGCTTTCGCCTGTAAAGCAATCATAATATTATAAGTAACCAAATTCGGAACACAACCCTGGCCGACCATTTCATAAAACAGTTTCAAAGCCGCATCCAAGTGGCCCGCTTTCCCAAGACAGTTAATTATAACACTGAAAGTAAACGTATCGGGTGAAAGCCCGGCTTCTTGCATCCTTTGATACAACCCCATCGCAACATCCAAATAACCCGCTTTAGCATGAATATCAATTAACGTGCAGTACGTGACCCGGTCGGGTTCGATACCTTCTTTCTGCATTTGATCAAAAACTTCAAGCGACTTGCTTAAAAAATTAGCACGACCGTAGCTATGAATAAGACGATTATATGTAACCACATTTGGCGGGTACCCGTCTTGAACCATTTGATCAAGCAACTTGTTGATGGCCCCAAACTGTTTAGCCCGGCCCAATATCCCAACCATGGTCGTGTAAGTATGACCATCGTGTTTGAACCCAGGTTGCCTTTTTAACCAGTAGAAAAAGCTAAGAGCTACTGAAGGATCTTGAAGCTGTTTTAGTACTTGGTTCGCTTGGTACGCGTCTAACAAACAGTTAAGATTCCATAACGCCTCTTCGGCTGCTGGTCCCCACTTTAGCTGTCTTAGAATCTGGGAAACACTCTCCACCTTATGGACCGAGGCTGAATATTGTCGGCCCGTTTGAGGTACAGGCTTTGTTGGTATCCCCCGGGTTTCCCTTACTGTAATCATTTCAGCTGCATGAAACTCGGGACCCGCGTTGACCAACGATGAAGTTGTTTACAGAATCTTTCGACTTTCTCGACACGGATTTGACCGTGTGCTGATTTTGACTTTTACCCGAGGTATATTTTTCAGCTCTGTTTTTACTGATGTTTGTATTGATTTTGGGATTCGGTTTTGGTGTTGGTGTTGGACCAGAAGCTTGCGGGTCAGCTTTTTTGTATGGTTTCACGTTTGATGAGTTAGCGTTGTTGTTAACTGAAGATGTTGACTCAATTTCAGTTTTTTTGTAGGTTTTCACGGTTGACGAACGGGCCTTCTCGACCACGTAGTTTTGACCCGAGTCAACGGTAGCACTCCCTTCAGTCATTGGAATCTTGTAGCTGACCACATCATTTAAAAAGTTAACTGCTGCAATCCCGGCTCTAACAAAATGACCAGTTGTAATACCAGGCGGGTGCATCTGGTCGGTTTCATCAGCATAACTTACACAATCTGGTTTTGCCGACAATACTGATTTTGGCGGATGGGAAGTTGACCGGTCAACTATATTGGACTCCGGTTTAATAGAGCTCAATACAGCGGCGGAAGGTTTGGGCACCAACGCGGGCCCCTTTTGTGGGTTACGAGCCGCATTTGGGCTGGTAATTTGCCTCTTAGTCGTGCAAGTTTCATCTTCTGAACAAGTGCATGATGAGCTCCCGTCTGCACTACATCTCGACCCGTTGAGGAAAAATGACCTAGCTGACTGGGACAGAACACCTAGCTGCTTTGTACGCAACATGGTCTGTAAATGGTGTACCAAAAATGAACTTGTTAAGTTAAAGTTACAATCTTGATCAAACAAGATAGTCAATTGATATCAACAAATCCTTTAAACCATGTGTTTGTACATATCTATATAACATAAAGGTGACTTTGACAACAATTTGTGTCTGCAACATAACAATAATTAGATTATATGTGATGAAATGCTATCTAATATGTCTCATTTCTTGATTCTTGAAAAATCAACCTGATTTATTAAGACCAAAAAAGAAACTTTTTTTAAGCTAAAGTGATAATCTTGATTAAAAAGATTTATTTTATGAGGTCAACAAATCCATTAAAGCATGTGTCAATATATCTCTATAACATAAATGCCATTTTGACAAAAAAAAAATCATGTCTGCAAGATAAAGACTTCTTCAAGAATATGTAATGAAATGCAATCTAATAACACCATTTATCAAAACAAAAAAATTTACAAAAAAAAAAAAATTAAGCTAAAGTTATAATCTTGATAAAAAAAGATTTGTTTTATGAGGTCAATAAATCCATTAAACCATGTTTCAGTGGATATCTTAATCTCTATAACATAAAGGTCATTTTGACAAACAAAACAAAATGGAGTCTGCAAGATAATAATAACTTCAAGAATATGTGATGAAATGCAAGCTAATATGTCTCAGCTCTTGAAACTTAAAAGATCAAATCCATTTATTTGAAAAAAAAAAAAAACTTATCAAACAAAAAAAGCCTTTTGTAAGCTAAAGTTACAATCTTGATAAAAAAAAGATTGTTTAATGACATCAACAATTCAATTAAACCATGTTTCAGTACATATCTCAACAACATAAAAGTAATCTCCTCAACAATCTGTGTCTGTGACATAATAATAATAATAATAATAATAATAATAATAATAATAATAATAATAATAATAATAATAATAATAATAATAATAATAATTTCAATAACATGTAAAGAAATGCAATCCAACAATAGTTTCACCAAAAAAGACCCAATTTTTAACCATCCAAAACTCATTTTTCTAACTCCAACATCATTACATCAACCACCATACCCCTTTCAAGATCCAAACAACACAAACCCTAATAAAGATCACAGCGTTTGACCAACAAGTGAACATTACAAATGAGAGCAAGAATCAAGAAACCCAGATGGCAAAATCAAAGATTGGTGAAATTAAAGGTGAAAGATGAACAATTAGATGATTACCTGAGATGGGTATGAGGTAATATGAAGAAAGAAAGAAAGAGGTGTGGCGGCTGGCTGGCTACTTGTCCATAATAATATGTTTATGTTTGCAGGCCAATTGTGAATCAAAGAGGTTTATCATTTATGTGTGAGATTTTATTATTATTATTATTATTATTATTATTAATTAATATTATTTGTGAGTGTGTAAAGTAAACCCTACGTAGCAAATTTATTTCTGCTCATTTTGGTGTCCACGTGTTCCCACCTTCACGGGTTTAATCTCATAGATACTATGCTTTTTTAGCAAACCCTTAAGTTATTTTTTTTGTACTTTTTTTTTTATTTTTTTTAATAAATTAATTAGATTAAATTTTATTTTAACAGATTTTTAGTTTCTTCTGTTAAAGTCATTTTTTTTTCTCATGATAACCTGGTGAAATGGTGAATACACAAAAAATTTGATACTAAATAAAAAAGTTTAGTAAGTTTTTATGTGTATATATATATATATGTAGATTATCATTCTAAAAATAAATTTTAATAATGAAAAACATATAGTTCAAGAGTTCAATATCAATCTTTTATGGTTTACAGGTTAAAAGAATGGTAGTGGTAAACTCTGTATATGAACTCATAAAAGAACAACAAATATAACATAAAGAAAAATAAAATGGCACCAAACCATTTAGAAGTACTTATACATACACTTCTAAAAAAGTCTATACGAACGCTAAGGCAAACGAATGAGACATGTCCAAGAATGCTTATTCTGGAGCATGTACTCAAAGAGATGCAAGTCTAGCAAATTTTGTCTGATTTGGTTATTATATGTGAGTTTGGATTTGTGTATGCTTCTTCTCCACTTCGTTGTGAGGGTTTCACAACTAGAGTTGTTATTTATATTGTCTTTGAATACTCAAACCATCTTCGTCTCCTTCCATGTCTTATTTAAAATACATCACGTGACCCCAAATTCATCTCGAAAACTTTTATTTTTTATCCAGTTCTATATTGTGTACCCATACATCTATCTTGACATCGTTATCTTTGCAACCTCTAGCTTTAAGCCTTTAACAAATCTATTTTCTTAATGGCTCAACAATCGACCTGTATAACCTAGTAAGACAACCTATAACCATACAAAGTTATAGTGATGTGTGGATTTACTCCATCAAGTATTATTTTGATAATAAAACCAATTTTCAATTAACGTTACAATTGAGTTGTGCAATGCTATTAAAATCCAAACATGTCACATCATTCAACACACTTATTTTTATAAAATAATGAATAAAAATATAAAGTTTGGACAGTATGTGAACAACATATCAAACTTGGTTTTTATGAACCATCACATACCGAATGGCAAAAGCGCTCTTTAACTCTTGCTTCGTTTTTTCTTTTCTTTTATTTTTTTTCTTTTCTTCTAAATGTTAAACAAACATATTTGAATAATTTGTTTTAATCAGTTTGCATAATTACCTTTTAAGGTAGAGAATTTAAATAAAAACCAATTGGTCCAGCGGTAGTCTTCTGACTTTCTTTATGGGAGTTTGTGTGTTAAAGTTTCGTCTTAATTTTGAGTTAAACTAGGGGTTTTTCTAATTGTGGGTTTCCTTATGGGTGGATAGGTCGGGTCATCACATTATGTTCTTTTTCAGGTGAAAAGTGTTTTATTTGTCAATGTGATCCCGAGTGTCCAGGTATTTGTTGTTTAAAAAAAAGATAAGAGAATTTAATACTTAATTCTATATCAAATTTAAATAACTCACTTATTCAAAAACGAATTTTCAAAGTTTTTTTTAAACAACTACACACATCATGCTATTTATATTCGTACTCCAAGTTTTAAACAAGTATACTCTCATGTCAAGTTTTAAACTATGGTCATCACTTCTTAAAAAAAGAGCCATTACCACCTAGACCTAGCCAAGGTTGAAATGATAAGTTTTTTAGTTATTTATTGGGTTAGGAGTTACGACCTAAAAAAGATTTAATACATGCCCCTTATATGCTTCAATACATCATGTATGATGATTGTATGTGAATATATAAAAGTAATAAGCATAAATTGACTTGCGAAACAAGTTGCTTCAATATTTTTTTAAGTCCAATATATCGTTCATTGAATAAGTTTTAAAATCGGTCGGTAAAACTCGGGTGTCGCAGCAGCGAGTCAACGCGAATTTAGTCGGTAGTAGCTACGTTCGTTACGCTATTGGAACTAAAACAAAATGAAAACAAAAATAATAAAAAAATAAAATTGAATCGGGCCAATGTGGTGGCGTCGATTGGTACGAATTCAGTCAGTATTTGCTACGTTCGTTACGGTACTGGAACTAAAACAAAAAGGAAAACAAAAATAAAAATAAAAATGGTCAATTGGATGGCGTCGGTCGGTCCCAAGCGCTGAGACAGTAACTCTACGACACTCGTATAACATATTATAATTTTTTTTGTTAACATATTTAAGACAATGTTTATTTGGTCGGTAAGCCTGGACATTAGAAAAACCCGATCGTTGCAGTTACGAGTTGACTCGTATTCGGGCGTTCTGGTGATGAGTCGGTAAAACCAGGACGATGGTAAAAATTCTAGCATTTCGGTGTTGGGTGAACTTGAATTTTTTCAATTTATAGAAATCAGATGACACTTAATAATAAAATAATAATTCAAATAAGCCAATAAAATATAAAAGAAAATCAGAAAACATATTAAAAGAAAAAAAATTCAATTTAAAAAGTGAAAGAAAAATTTTGTTTTGGACAAGAAGCGAACCTGGGCTAATCAAGGGGTCATAAGCAAACAACAACAAAGCCAACAGACCAGCCATCATCTTATTGATTTTGGTGCACAAATATCTAATATATATAAAATATGGATCCAATCACAACTCTATGACACCAAGTTTCTCTTTTACTATATAGATAATATTCAAAGAATCATATTGTTGATCACAATATATCATTTTATTGTATTTATGGAGATATGCTTTGTACTTTTTCTCGAATTATATTTGACATGTTTACTGTTTTATTATTAAAATATAAACTTTTTTACTATTTAAGCACGAACAAATATTATACTCCATCCGTTCTATTATAAATATTCTAGTTTGATTTTTCAAGTCTTTCTTATTTAACTTTGACCAATAATATTTTTGTTTGTGTTATATAATACTTGATGTAAAATATATAAATGGATTGGGTTTTAAATGTATTTTACATTGATATAGTTTTCATCAAGTATTATAATGGGACGGAGGGAGTCAAACTAGGACATTTATAATGGGACCGGGAGGGGGTAACTTTTTTGAATGAATATTATGTATAACTTTTGTAATTTTATTTTTTTAATGTAGGCATCAGGACTATCCAAATTCAAAGAGTGTGGTGCTCTAATACAAGAAAGACAGTATTCTAAAAAAAAGTAAAAGTTTAACTTTAGACTGATTTAATCCAACTATTATAACGGTTCAATTCTAGCATCCTACTACCAAAAATCTTAAAGAGTTATTAAATGCACCTATGTTGTTTGTAATATTTATATTTTTACATGAAATAGCAGTATATCTATTATGGTCGTCCCTGAGAATCCATATGAATTTCGGGGCCTGAGGTGAAGTAAAAAAATACAGGCCACTAAAATATAAACTTGATTAATAACTCATATATTATTTATGGAGTTGTGATAACATTTAACAAAATAAAAGTATTGTAGCCAAATGATCTAATTTATATACTTAAACGAATCGTGAATCTCTCCTAGCATTATTGGAAGCAAGGACCTCGATCAACCTTTTGTAATCCATACTCTCTAATATATCGTTCTCAATAACAATAATGATTTAAATGTGCTAATTGCAATGGTAAAATTATGATTAAATGGTCATATAAGATAAATCATCATCATCATCATCATCATCGTACTCAGTATATCCCACCAATAGCAAAGCTATGGTAGGGTCTGAGGAGGGTAAGATGTAGACAGCCTTACCTCTACCCCATAAGGATAGAGAGGCTGCTTCCGGTGAGACCCCCGGCTCGATAGTAGTTTTGCATCAAGCCTTGGACATAAGGCACATAGCACTCAATCATCGGGACACCGACTGATCGGTGCATGTACCCTTGTCTTTCGGCTATCAACGCCACTACATGATGCCTGATTAACCGTCCGTCACTTTTAACGTTATTTTCACGAGATTAGTAAAATAACGTCAAAATTAGTGCAATTTCACTTTTGCCCACCCGAGGGTTCACACATATATACATCATATGTGCATATAAGATAAATCACATGTAATTAAATAAGTAATCAACAATATTTTATCTCAATAAAATTTGGATTACTAACAATTTATATGGTAATATATCAATTCTGTGTAAAAATATATTATAAAAACGGTGAGAGATCAAACTTATTTTTAACAAGTTTATTTGGTAATATATCCATTTAGTTGGAAAAAAAAACCTATAAACATTGTAAGGGTGTGGAATCAAACTTGAGTTGAGATACAAGCAAACACGTTTTCTCACTCCAATATTTTAAAATATGTTGTTATATTTATTAAAAACAAATCTACATACATAAATATTTAAATATATATTTTTTTAAAATGTTTCCAGCCCTATGAATGACTTGGCCTTGGGCAGATAGCCCTCCCTCCTTGCCCTTCCTTAGGTCAATTATTTATGACGTCATCCGGATCAAACACCGGTTCACTCTTCTGGATTGATGCGACCTTTGACCCGGTAAGGCGTCCGGATTAACGTTCGGGTCGGGTCTGAAAAATAAAATTGACTTGCATAACAAGTTGCTTCAATATTATTTTTTTCTTTGGTGCTTTAATATTATTAAATGATATTTGGATAAGTTTTAAATTTGAATCTTCTGGATACTATTAATATTCAAAGATTCAAAGAATAATATGGTACGTTGAGTGTTGTCAATAAATACTGGGCAAACTAAATAGATATTAAATATATAATTTTATCAATAATTTATCGAGACATGCGACATTGCGATACACTTTTTCTCAAATTATATTGACATGTTTGCCGTTTTGATATAAATCTTAAATTTACCATCGCATATTTTGAAATATATATAGCAATCGGTTTTAACGTTTTATAGTTTATACAATGATGGTATGTATTTTGGGAAAATAAATTAAGAATCATAAACTGTATTATGCAATACGTATGTTGCATGGTTTTTCTTGCGTAAATTCTATTTGATTAATACCATCTTTTTTTCTAATTATTGGATGAATAAACAAAAGACTGCGGCCAAGACTGTAACTTTGTCCCCAAGATATATACACATAATATATCATACATGACGACACTCGTTATTTATTTTGTCACTAATGCATAAAGTACAATTAAAACAACATTCATTTTTTTCTAATGTTCCATGTGTAGATTAAAGGCGTTAATAACATTAGATGCTTTAAGGTGTACCATAAACTTTTTGTATAATTATATATTATATAGTCAGAGAAGAAGAGTGAAGTTTAATCTTTGACTCTTGATTGATGCAGCAGTTTTCATGGTGGTTACCTGGTCCATTTCTACGCTCCTGCAGTTACGATTATTGGTATGGTCAGTTCATAAATCATTGGATAATTTTCTTCCATCAATGTCTGATTTTCTGATTATCAAGAAAATCCAATTCACGACATGCACACTATCAACAAACACAATTAAGATCAATGGAATTCGACAACACAATCAACCCTACATGAATTGGCAGAACCACCACCACACCATCTGACTCTGGAACCATCTGTTCAAAACCAAGGTATTGTTAAAAATCTGTTGATTCATAGCCACACGTTACTTTTTCTGCTCGATTAAATCTTAATAGAGGGTTTTTGATTTTGTAAACAGGAAGTTGAGTTATGCATAGAATTTAATTTAATTTTTTTTTTTAATTTATATTTGGTTTTAAAAAGTCTGCCCACCAAGTGTTTGTGAAAATGTGTAGGTGAGATTTTCTATATTAATTTGATTGTAAGTTATTCATAGATTCAAGAATGATGAGTAGTTGGTAGTTTTCATTGATTTTATTTTAAATTAGTTGATTAGTTTCTAAAATTTACAGATTATCTGGTTGTAATTGTAAGTTGAAGCTGTTAATATTGTCAAGATCTCATATAATCATATTCAGTTCTTCTCTTCATAAGCATTGCGAATTTGATGCTATATCTGTGTTATTCATAATTTTTGATAAGTCGGGAGTTACTAATTGCAGGGAAAAGCAAATATGGTGGAAGAATATGCGGTAGTGAAGCAAGGGACTCAAGCATATGCTAGATATGTGTTATTCATAATTTTGAATAAGTTGGGATTTGCATTTAGGCACCTCGATTTCTTATCAACCACCAAGTAAATTTGCAATAACGATACTAGTAGAGGCTGCAATTTTGACCCAGAGTTAAGTTTTGATTTGATCTATTTGCACATGATTTATGAGAATCATCGTTTTTTTTTTTGCAAGGTGTTTGATAAATTATATATTATATAGCCAGAGAAGAGTGAATGCAGTTGTAACTGCAATTTCCTTAAATCTGAGCCTTACAAAAGACCTGAGGTGGAATCATGACCCCTTGATGATCACATAAACGTCAGTTTTCATAGCAGTTGTTTTACTTTTGTCAGTTTCTCCACTCCCCATTTTCCTCGGCCCCTCTTCTGTGAATCCCATATGAATTAATACGCATGATCAGATTCCAGAGCAAATCAAAGATTCAGATGGTTTCCATTCAACAGGTTCAGTCATCTCTAACGTTGCAAGTATCTACATCATTGGTTCATTTTTATAAATATCATTATTCTGTTATTCGTTTCTTGGTTGCTGGATTTTGAGTTAGTGTCTGGTTCGTCCTCTCAAGTACGTTCAATTCATTATTGTTGAGGTAATTGGATATGTTTGTTTTCCCTAATTTAAACTGTTTGATTTGTTGACAGTTCAAAGGAAATCGAAAAGGGAGATCACCAGATTTCATTGTTCACTGATGGGAACTATTCAATTCAAAAGGACCAGGAAAACTCAGGATGGTTTTTGGTATTTTAGAAATTATCCCATTCTGAATTAATTTATACTTGAAAACATAAGCTAGATTTTTATACAGTGACTATTTCATGATTTGCTCAGTTTTTGAGGATGGTGAAACTCCCATGGAGTTTGGTGTTTTTAAATATAAACTCCCATTATTTCCTCTCAAGTACCTTTATATTTGAGCACCAAAAAATACTATTATGAAGAAATATGATGGCAGGTAATCCTGTAACAGTATCATACTTTCTTATTACAATTCTCTTATATTTTACCATATTTGTAGTATTATTCTATACCTAATGTTGATCACCGAAGGTTTAAGTATATATTTCAGGAGGTATATGAGGAGAATTGGAAGGAGAAATATGAACAACATTTAATATAGTAATTTTCTTTATCGGTTTTGTTTTTGCTTTTTGTTTATTTTTTCCTGGTAATGATTGTTGCATGGTATATGTATATGAATATTAATCGGTGATTGTTGCTTAATTCAAGGTATGAGCATTGGTTGATTAATGACATGGTGACTTATGCATTGAAGAGTGATGGTGGATATGTATGGGCATGCAAGACTATGATGGAGATGTACAGAGTGATTTTTTAGCCCAAGGTGATGTTGTGTTCTGATGTTGGGCTGTAGTTATATGATCAAAAGATAAAGAGAACAGTCGAACGCCAATAGATTATTAATAAGCATAACAAGTGTTATCTAATGGCTACAAAATGGGTGGGAGGGCAGGCTGGGTAAAGGGTAAAGAAGGGTTGTGTGAAGTCGACCTGAAAACACTCCTTTAATTAGTTTGTGAGTTCATAGTATTTTATATGTGTAAAATGGTTACAGAGGCCATATTATTAGAGATTACATCTGAGTAGAAGTAAAGGAAGCTAGGGTTTATAAAGAAATAGATTTTACTTTAGCGAATTATATATGGAAATTATGGCAGTTTCTCTTATCTATATTATAAAATTTTAAAATTTGCTCTCAATTATAGTTCATGTTTCCTCTTACCCCAGATGTTGCTTGTGTTTGCTTGGAAATTAGAGTTGTTGGTTATGATAAAGGAGAGAAGGTATACAATTATATGCATAGTTAATATAAGGTTCTATGTGTTTAATATTTTGCATTCACCACTCTTTTGTGTGATTCCAATATTATGTTTATTATTATTTTTTTATTATTTAGTAATCTTCTATACTTGTGGTACGGATTACATGTTTAGTAGTATATAAATAGATTTTCTTTTTCGATCTTTCTTTTATATATCGTAACTGTTTATTGATCTGCTGGTAATACTAAATTTTATGTATACTGTGTTTGTGGATATATGGACTTTTCTTTATTATTTGATGAAGTATTAACCAAGTCTTATTTTTCTGCAGGGATAACTACAACAATTTCAATACATTTTACATGCATGCAAGCTTCTTCAATCTTCATACTTGTGTACAATTATTGCCTTTTTCCATTTTTCTATATAAATGATACATATATAGTTCTTTTTATTTATTATTTTTGTGTTTTGACAACAGGCGGCTTCAAGTACTAAAGATGGTTCTAGCTGTCCTCCAGTCATCCATAGGCAAGGAGCTGGAAGCAAGTCTTAAAGTGCTTCAGCATTTTTCCTACCTTCAGAACGAGTAAGCATAACATATATATTTTTTATATATTCAGCTCAGCAGATTTAAATTGTCTTTCATAATGTTTTGAACAAGCAATATTCAAAGTTTAAAAAACATTTTTGTATGAACTTACAGGTGGTTAGAGCTTTGACTCTTTGAGTGTTTTGCAAAAGGGAAGAAATTATTTTAAAGACAAAACTGAAGTTGTTACAATATGTCGTGGTACCTTTCAGGTTTGCGTGTGTGTCAGTTGTTTGTATAACATCATTTCATTTACCTCACTATTTTATGTTAAGTTTCATGATTTGTCTCCCCATAAAGGATTTGAGGAGACATATCAGCTTGGTTTTCAACCTGAAACATTGAGACAGAGCATGTTCATATTTTCTTAGTTGTTTTATTTTTGAAGCCTAATTTGAAGTTTTTAATTGACTTAGTCGGTTCGTAACTCTATATCAAACCCGAACCGAACAAGTTTTAACCTGGACAAACCCGAACTGAAGAGGTTTTATCCCCGTCAAAGCTGATAATTTTCCCTTTAAAAACTGGTTTCAACCCTAACCAGTTGGGGAAAAAACCAGGTTTGACTTTCTTTGACCAAACTGACCCAGTTGCAACTTGAACCTACCCGGGCCCAAACCTATTATTTTTTATTTTTATTTTTTTTTCAAGGTTTGGTGATTTTATTTTCTCCTCCTCTCTTAAGCATCATGGTTGATGTTTGTTCTTTATCACTAATATTTTAGATGAACAAATGGTTATATGTGAGTGTACGTCATCAAAGTTATAATTTTTTTTGTGCTTGATGTTTAATATGCAAGGAGATATCATTTTATTAAGTGGATACATTTATATTATCATTTATATCCGTACTTTATATTTTCTTACTACATAGACAATGACAACTCACCTATATCTCTAATCCAAATAAATTACAGGTAGGCTAAAGCCAATGAAACACATAAAAATCGAATTAGTTGCTTCTTTTTTGGCAAATTAGTTCATTTCAGTAACTCAGACGTGAAGCCCGCTGCAGCACGTGAATCAAGAGGATTTCCTGAAGTACTTCACTTGCTGCCATTGTGAATCAAGAGAACTAAAGAGAGTTTGGGCTGGGAGAAGTACTAGGCTCATATATAGAAACAATTATGACTATTGCATTATTCATGAATGCAATCAAGATATTCATGAATGGATTTATCTATGTTCCCATTATAATCTATAACTCATGAGAAATGGTGAATTTTCTATATTATATATATAACCCGTTTGGTTCTGTTAAGCCACTTGCTGCAAGTTCATAACCAAAGTCAAACCACAAACTGCAATATATTTCCAAGCATGCCTTCTGCTCATTCATTATACATAATTAATGTAGTCGTTATATTCCCGCGTTAATATTCCCGTCCACCGGACGGGTAAAATACTAGTTTGTATTTGTTGATGTTGAACAAGTCAAAAAAAATAGCTATACAAATCAAACTATTTGTAAGGTAATTACTTTGGCGAACAAAAGGATTGAATAATCGAATCATTACAAAATGAACTTACCGAACCAACCAAGAAACGAACGGTTTAGTTATGGATATTGTATAACTAAATTTTGTGGTTCGTTTATCATTTTATTTGTATAAAGAACAAACAAACAATATTGAATCCTTAACTATAATCAATGTGTTCGGTTATGTTTTCTTTGAAACCAAAAAATAGTGATTTGATTTTTGTTGTGTTGCTCTAAAACCAAACTGCACCGAACTGAACCATACTCCAAAACTGAACTGAACTCTAAAACCGAACATATTGAACTTGTTCGAATGTTTGTTATTGGATTCATACCCAATTTTATTATTTTGGGACAAAAGTTCTATACATAATTTCGTTAATGAATAGTTAACACGAAATGTAATTAGGCCTAAGTTCATTAATTTGGTTCGGTTATGAACTATTGTTGTGCTATTGTGAGAATATATTCTTATTCCTTGTTTTGTTTGAATTTTAATATAATTCCAATGGAATGGTTATGAACTATTGTTGTGCTATTGTGACTTGTGCCAATACTTTCAAGCAACAAATGACAATAAATAAATAATACCAATAATACATTTTGTTACTTGATCATAAATATTAAATACAAGACAACTGGTTCCACCATGGGTAAAAGTTAATAAATATTAACTAAGCAGATCATCCATTGTTTTCTTGTTTCCGAAAACTACAAGTCAGTACAAAATCATCATATTTGAATGGGTCATGATACATTGATACAGCCACGCCACCTCAATCTAATTTCACAGCACCGAACAACGGTCCACAAAACATTCATACGGTCGTTTTGACCAAAAAAAGTCAAACTTTCAAGATTATTGGTCAGAATGGACGTCTGACCAATATCCAGACAACCATTCTGATCATAGTCAGTCAAACTTTGAAATCTTTTGGTCAAAGTGGTTGCCTTAACCCTATCTGGACGGCTCTTTGAAACGGTGACCATATCATAGTATTTAATGAACATAATCTTAGATGGACGTGCTAGAAATTATCAAGTGATGTATCTAAATGAGAACATAAATGAAGTCAAATAACATATTTTTTACTAAGCTAGTGAAACAAATGTTAAGCAATTTTCGCAAAAGAGAGAATTGTTTTCGTACTTGTTTCACTACATGAGGTACGCGATGTTAGATCGTGTAACACAAAACCAGAACTAGAAAGTACCTTGACAATCCGTGACCTAGTGGTCTAGCTAGGTGTTTACCCTTAGAAAGTGAGGTGATATGTTCAAATTTTTACAAATGCAAGGTTAGAGGAATTTAATGTGTAAAAGTTTACTATAAGACGATGATCAAATTTTTTTTTTTTTTTGTTAAATGGAAATGACGGGATGTATATTACTTTTACTTTTATGGAAATAAAAATACTCTGTATGTAATTAGTTATAAGAATGGTGATTTTTTTTATATACAGATCAATTTTGGTTTCCAGTGTTGCTTCAAATTCGACTTTTTGTATGACTAGGAGAGTTTGGGATCCGTAGAGAAGTTCATCGTTTAGTCGAATCATTGAAAGTATTAATATTCATTATACTCAAAAATCAAGAAAAGAAATGAACGATAATGTACAATTGGACTACTTTGCAAAGTAAGTTCACATTCATGTCATTTTATTTTTAGTTAGTGCAATTTTGTTTGTAATTCTTTTAGTTAATTTATGCTAAACTTAAATTAACTCTAAAAAATTTTGAGGGAGACTTGGTTGGTACTTGGTAGTTGTGGAAGGCATGCTTTTAATCTGCTTTGAATGCTTATGTTCATTTTTGAATCTGTGTTCTATATTTTTATTTTAAATCTATAAGTTAATTTCCTTTTATTTCTTGATATTATTTTGATCCCAGTTCCTTATGTTTTAGCAACTATATTGGTTTTTAATATTTTTGAAAATTTATTATATAAAAAAATTCACACTATTTTGTGTTGAAATATACATCACTGAAGAGTAACAGTGTAGCACCACCTTTATACATTATACTACTATCATAGTACCATATAGAGGTGTACAAAATACCCGAACTCGATTAACCTGACCCGAACCCGAATAAGCTAATTAGGGTCGGATTAAATAGGGTCAAAAAGTATTAATCGGGTAGTTTTTTTAGATACTTTATGTTACTTGTATTTTGTTTAATTATAATATAAGATGGCCAAGTAACTAAATTAGATTGAATTGTTGCAAAGTAACAGATGGACTGTATATTAGTTTGTCATTGTACATGCTTAATTACAAATAAATAAAGTGATGATTTTCTCAAACGAAGCATGACCATAAGATATTACAAGTCACAATCTTTGTTTTCCTTCCATTACTCATCATTCACATAAGCCACAAAAACATAATTTTATTTTTTTTTACACTTTTGCATCATATGGCTATTGTATCACAATGTTGCTAAACCTGATGATATTTAGTTAATATTTCAATACGATAACACTTGTGTGTACTTTTAATCACATTAACGAAAAGTAACCCTTAGGACAAACAGTTGGTTCTTTAGATCACTTATTATTGGTTATACCTCTCTTTGTAACCCACCATTTGCCAACACAATTAACTAACTTAAAAAAATAGAGTAACCCGATTAACCCGACTAACGCAACCCGATTAACCCGAAACCCAATTAACCCGAACCCGACAAACCCGAACCTTAATAGGGCCGGGTTGCGGGTTATATATTTTGTTTGAAAAACCAGAATAACCCGACCCGAATAAGCCAAAACCCGACCGGATTGACCCGATTAACACCATATCGTCTTTTATAATTCAGTGCTAATAATGTTTCATTCTTGGTTATTTTTTCGTATTGGGCTTGAGGTGTTGAGGCAAGCTAAGAAAATGTTTGGGCTTAGAGCTGGAGCTAGAAGCTGGGCTTTTTGGATAAGGAGTGTTGGGCTCAAGCCTTAGAGATAAAAGGATGGACAAGGGTTTCGTGACTTTCGTCCCATTCATTCGAACATTTTACTCGTTCACATAAGCTCTCGTCTCTCTCGTCTTATGTACCTTCATTGTTGGTGTAGTTACTTCTTGAGAGCTTTCCCTATTTTGTACGAGTGTGTTCGTTTCGTCTTTTATATTAGTTTAAAATTGTTACCTATAGTATTTAAGGGTCTATGTTGTGTTTAGTTGATTAAGAATAGGTCCGGTCGCAAACAAAGTATCATAAATTGTCTATAAAATAAAATCTTCATACCAAATTATTTTAAAAATGGAAAGCAACAAGTATACAACCTAAACTTATGTTATTTATTATTTACTAATTTAAGAAAATTTTTGTAATTCATGGTTTGTTAAATAGATAAAAAATAAACTGCCATTACCTTAAACATCATTATTATGCCTCCATCTCACCAACATGGCGTTCTTGTCTACTTGAGTAAAGGCCCTTGGGCCCATTGCCCTTACTTTAACTTAAAGGACTCTTCTCATCATTTCTATAATTTAAAGGGGCCTTAATCAAACTTTATATTCTGTATCTTCACTTTACCGGTTTGGACCCCTCATTTCAGTTTTTCAATTTTTTTTAGATCTTAGTTTAATACTCACCTATGGCTTTATTCATGCAAACACCAACTGTTTTGTGACCATTTACAGTTCATATATATGCACTTTTTTGGTCATGTGCAAATGGAGTTTTGCTCCAAAGGTAACATGCACCTTTTTATCATTATTTTTAATGTCACAATTTTTATAAAATATTCAGAAAGACGGTCGTTCAAAAAAAATTTGAACCAATTTACACACACGTATGTTTAAAAAAAATTGGCTCCTACTATCTGAACCAAACTTTTTTAGTTGTTGTATCAATCGATTTGACTTTTGCTAATATATCTTTTTATTTTTGTTGTATAACTTTTAACGTACAATGTTTTATATAAAAAAATAACCGAATATGTCTTTGTAATTCATTTAGTTTTAATAAGCTCTTCTATAAATTTTTAAAAAGAACGGAGTCTATAAGTAATAGTGATATTCATTAAAATAGTTAACACACCTCCATTTTTATAGAATTTAAATCGAAGTAAAACATTAACACATTGCAACACCATATTTGATTTGTTATAAACTATTATCTTTTAATGGTTTAAAGGAAAAGGGAAAATATATATATGAACAAAATCTATTCAATTGGTGCAACTAGTAAAAACCTTGATACAAATCATCCTTGAACCTTTCTTTTAATAAAACAAGATGACATAAAGCATCTATAGTATTTAATATGAGTAAAACAGTTACCGGTTTTTTTGTTATTTCTTTTAATTAGAATGGTATTTGTTGTAATCTCGTCTCGAGTTAATAATCATTAGTAAATTAGTGTTTGACAGTTTCCAAGTCGTGTTGTGTAAGACAATGTTGTTTTGTGGTTAATTAGCGTTCACTGATTAAAACAATCAAACATGGGTAATGGTAAACAAAGTTGTTAATTATTGTTGAAATTGAATATGGCCACACTTCTTTCCCCCTAGGCATCCTTACCATACTAAGGGGGGAGGGGCACTGCGTGAGGAACCCCCATCAAGCGTGATGGGTTCACCTCACACCGCCGCCGGTGGTTTATCACGTGAGTGATGGGGGAGTTGAGTGATGGCCATCACGCGTGGAGAAAGCTGAAAATCAATGAAAAAAGCCGTTGGGATGGAAACCATCACACACCATCACACCACACCACCACCTCTAGTAAAA
The DNA here is from genome assembly GCF_021521415.1 of Bidens hawaiensis. Lineage (NCBI taxonomy): Eukaryota > Viridiplantae > Streptophyta > Magnoliopsida > Asterales > Asteraceae > Bidens > Bidens hawaiensis. The sequence continues at coordinate 42,012 of NW_027505473.1, read as the reverse complement.
AACCATCACATGTGATGGATTTTAGGTTGGTGATGTGTCACCATTTGATTGAGTGAGGCGTGTGACGAGTGATGCCATCACATCCACCACCCCTTCCCCCTAAACTTTAAAGTCATCCCATACAATCTTTTTTAAACGGGCCCAAAAACTTTTGAAGGGTCTCTATTTTGTTTCTTTGTTGACTTTTGAGTATTTGTTTGATTATCTGTATAGCGTGAGATTTATGGATAAATTAACTATAGTTTAGCTATTGAAATGGTAAAGATGCCATAATCAAGAGACAAAGTAACCATGCCATGAAAATAGCAAATTACAAATATCTTAAATTTATACTTCTCTATAACAATGTATATTATGGTCAGGAAGATTTTCAATACGACTCACATGAATCTTCTTGCAATAATACGAGCGTTGCACTACTTAGAAGATACAACATCCACAATAACTTTTCTATATTTATCTACTATCTTTAGAGACTTCCTATATTTTATATTTTGCGTCTCCATCAAGATTTATGTCGCTATTTTTATCTTTAACGTTTAGAGTTCACTGTATAGTGATTCTCAAAGCTTAAAGATCGATATTGGTGTGGTAGGTTAAACAGGATTTACACATAAATTTAGAGAATTGTAATATTTAGTCAAATTATAGAGTTTGAGATGAAGATGAAACAATTGATGTGAACGTTCTTAGCCCGACGTGCTCACTTTAAAATCAATTCTCAAATCTATTCAAAACTCAACGAGTAAAGTGCTATTTTCGTCCTTGTGGTTTGGTAAATAATGCGAATTTAGTCCAAAAAGTTTATTTTTTGCATATGGACCCTTCACGTTTTCCAGTTCTTGCCAATTACATCCAAATCACTAACTCCGTTAAATTTAATCGTTAAGTCAGGGGTAGACATGTCTTTTCACTATTTCTTTATTATAATACTTGTTTTAGTGAACTGCGGTTTTCGTCCTTGTTTGTCCAAATCTGCGATTTTAGTCCAATAGTTTCAAGTTTGCAATTTTCGTTCTTAGAGTTTCATTTCACTTGCAATCAAACTTGAATTTATTAACCTCGTTAATTTTGGTCGTTAATCCATTTGCGCGACCCTCACGTGACGACCAGTTTTGTCGTTTCTCTCCCTAAATAAACTTTAGTCCTAATTCGCAAGCCCCCTCACGTGAGGGGCTGACGTGTATTTGGGGAAAAGAAAAAAAAAACAAGGAACAAAACTGCCCCTCACGTGAAGGGCACACTGATGGGTTTAACGACCAGACTTCACGATATTAGGGAATTCGGGTTTAATTGCAAGTGAAATAAAACCATAGGGAAAAAAATTGTAAATTTGAAACTACTGGACTAAAACTGAAGATTTTGGCAAACTAGAGGGACGAAAACCGTAGTTCACTAAAATAAGTATTATAATAAAGAAATGGTGAAAAGACATGTCTACCCGGGACTTAACGATTAAATTTAACGAAGTTAGTAATTTGGATGTAATTGGCAAGAACTAGGAAACGTGAAGGGTCCATATGCAAAAAATAAACTTTTTAGACTAAATTCGCATTATTTGCCCAACCAGAAGAACGAAAATGACCATTTACTCAAACTCAACAATGTGAAATACCTATTTAAAACTCAACAAATCTATTGGTCAAAGTCTTCCATTACGGAGTCAACAATTCATCATCATCTCAATGTTTTTTTTTTCATAGAACATAGTTATTATTCTACCAGAAAAAGAAAAACAAAAAAAAATATATATTTTATTAAACCGTAATGAAAAGAGCGTGTTCAAGACTCCATCTAGAAGGTCTCGTGTACCACCGTCACCATTTTGACTTGTTGTGCAACTTAATACGACTTGGTCCTCACCATCACCAATAACAATAACAAGTATCTATAAACTAATGCAATTAATTACTATTTTTTAGGCCATTAAATTTACATTGCATCAAGATGAAAAACCCCAATGTTCAATGCTTTAATCTAAGCTTGTGCTTAATTTTTTAACCTTGACAAAAAAAAAAAGAAAATAAAAAAGTGGCGATCGTCAATCAGAGATCCAGACTATTCCGATCCACAATCATCAAATTGAAATCGTGCCATACCGATCGCCCCTAACCCCCCTATTATGCTATTCCAGTCTCTCCAACGGCTCCATTCTAATCATCACTTCATATATGCGGCACACTATTCAACCGCTTTGAATCTTTGATGTTTTTTTTATTTAGGGCTTACAAAATTGCTAGTTGGATGAGAAATAAAAAACATGGCAAAATGATTGAATGAAAAAAAGAATAAAAAGGGGTTATTTTTTTTTATTTGTTTATGTAGATGTCATTATGTTATCTTCACCTTTAGATATTTTTTTTTATGTTCTATATTGTTACATTGATAAAACCTTGCTTATGAGTGTCTCTATATACAATGTTTTGACGCTATAGACGACTAGTTCAAGAGGTTTCCGTTAAGTGAGCGATTCCCGATTCCATTGTCAGCTGCTGGTTTTGACTGGTTACGAGATCATTGATATTTACTTCACTAAGTTGAACTATAATTTTGTAATTTATTATAGCATCGATTTTACCGGTCTTTAAGAAATATTCGTTTGTTTTTTCAATGTCTTGGATAATATTAAGTTATAAATTTAATAAATCTATACTATTTAATAAATAAAAATTTGCTTAGCATAGGCTATCCATAATCTCAAAATCCCGCCTCCTACAACACTTAAATTATTTGGAAACCCCTAAATCAATTGTGCCTATTCGTAATGTTTCAGATCTCTCAAATCTCATTCCCAAACTCTAAAATCACCAGCGACCAAATCTTCCAGTTTCATCTCTATCACCGTCGAACTACATGTTCCTCGCTGTCGGTGACTATTTGATCGGAATCTTTTATTTCGGCCGGCATGTTACAAATTCCGCTCTTTGATTACCATCATATTTCTGATTTTTTTTTTAAATTTAATTTAATTGTTTGTGAAACACCCATTATGTGTTTAGCATATTTTGATTACTGTGTGTTTCTATCTGTGTAATTTCACTTCGCATATTGCATTAGGGCAATACAAATCATTAATTAACAATTGATGGATAATGAAACAAAACCTAACTATACTAAATTTAGATCATTGTTTACTTCAATTTTGTTCTATATTAATTGTTGAATCTCATTGGGTTACCAAATTATTTCTTTAGCCATTTTTACAATGATAGTTCATATGCGATTTTGATTATTTGTATACGAGTACATATAGTAACTTTTTGGACGGTGTCGATTTAAGGACTTATAATCTACATATTTGCAGCCGAAGATGAGATTACTGGCTGCCCAACCGGAAGTTGCAGCAAGGGAACAAGACTATGTAGCAAAGATTTGCTCACATTTACTTTTCAGTTGTGTGTTCATTTGGTTTGTTCTTTAGATTATGAGATATATACAGTTTATTATGTACTTGATAACATATGTTACTTATATGAATAACTAAATGTTAATGACCAACAAGTATGTTATTTATAGTAGATTAAGTTATAATGATTGTACGCGAAGGTATTGTGTTTCCTTCTTTATGCATATATCCAGTTTTTATTTTTTTTCTTTTTTCCATTCATCCATTTTTTTCATATGATTTATAATATACATGTTATACCTTTCACATTTTTATTTGTTATTAGTGCAGTTGCTTTTCGATCTGTTTAGAATGCATCAATCTTTATTCAAAGTTCTAAATGATCCTCAAATCACCTAATATGGTACTCATTTTATTAACAACATTCCATTTCCTAACACCTTTCACATTTTTTACTTATGCTGACATTTTAATTTCTAAATTTTTTTCAGCGACTTTGTAACATCATATTGTTTAAGCATTGATTCATGATACGATCTTCTTTTCTCCATTTTCAGGTGATTATTCCTTTTGGTGATATAGAAGAGGTTTGTTATCTTTGTGGGGCTTGGTTTTGGTACATACTATTTAGTATTAAAAGTTGCATTGATAATGGCTTTTATTCGCAGATAAGAAGAGTTCATCATGTTCATGTTATCAATCTCGCTGTAACAATTTTTTTCGCCTCGGTGCTGGTGGGCATTGTGCTCCTCTTTTGATTAGTCCATATGGTTAGTTTAAAGACAATCTGGTAAGTAATTGGATATTAATAAACGTTGTGAGGGGTAAAACGGGAAATTTGCTTCTTGTGTAGTTCATGTGGTTAGTTTGAACAACTTACACACACATATAGGACAACGTTCCTTTTCGGAACCTATAGTATGTTGAAAACCACGAGTAGTGTATAAGAGGCGTATGTTAGGCTATCAATATTTTATTTTTAAAAGTAAAGGTCTTAAAAATATTGAAATCTACATCCATTCAATCGACTTATATAACAAATAGTAGAAAATTTAATGATATTCATATTATATATTCTGAAAATTAATAAATATCGGTATGGATGATGTAGGCATGTATGTGTGTGTACAGGATATACCCAAATAGTTTGTTTTGCCTTTCATTTTATGGCAGTTGAGGACATACATACTGCTTGAACTCTTTAATCATTTTAAAGCATTCACATGGTCCACAAATGCGTCGAATAATATTGTATCATCCCACCTTAAACACAATCGAGCTTTAAGTTTAATTGGACCGTGTGTTAGTTCAACTATGTATTTACAATTTGTGTGGGTCAATCTTCATGTTATTAATATAACAGCTTTACTCACAAGTATGATATTCCTGATCATAAGTAGTTCTTGAATTCGTGAAGCCCCCTTTTTTGAAAAGGAAACTAAAAGGTCACTATAATTGATTTCTATACGCACTTAGTACAAGTATGCATCCTACATGTTATTTGTTACTTATTTTGAGTGAAAGGTTATTTGTCTCACTTTTTCTAAGCTGGTTTAATTACAGGTCGAGGTATATTTTTTTTTTCGCTTCATTTAGGAACATAAATCATGCAATAAGAAATTTAAAATGTGGAGCTAAGAACCGTCGTTCAGTGATTGATGCTTAGAAGAAGGAATACATAGAAATGGGTCAATTTGAATGGTTGTGTACAAGGAAATATTTAGAGATTTATGATTTGTTTATAACTTTATGAATTATAATAATTGTAACTTAGCTTTGTCTTTATTTATTTAATGTAATATGCAATCTTAATGTATCATTGTTTGATTTATTAAGTTACGACTTAAATAACTTAAATTGTTTAACCCGTGTAGTACACGGGTGCCTAACCTAGTTATTATATATTTAATTGTTACTCCTCGTTGATCTTACTTCTTAGTGTCGCGTAGAAGAAGAATCCAACCATGTATGGACGAAATTGAGACAAAACTTTTAAATGCGTGTAAATGTAATTAAATTGGAAAACCTCTTTAAATCTGAAATTACTTTTTGTAATTATAAGCTACTAGAGGTGGGCATAATACTCGGTTCCAGACCAGATCCGGAACTAGGATACCGGACACGTGGGTACGAACCATGTTTCAGTTTCTCTACTGAACTAGGCCCATTGAAAACGGTTCCACCTCTACCCGGTCAAAACCCGGAACCGACCTAGCCAAAACCTGATAAAAAAAAAACCGGTTTATACCCAATCCAGTTCCTGACTTTGTTGACCAAACCCAAAAACAATTATCCGGTATGCCAACCTCTAGTTTTTATATTCTTGTAGATATTTAGACCAATGATTCCGTTTTAAAAACAAAACAAAATAAAATAAAAAGGTGAATTATTTAAATTACATTATCACTAGTAAGCCCATATCAAAATTCTAATTATACGACAGCTACATACATGCATTATAAAAAATAATAATAAAATAAAATAAAATACGTTATTATAAAAACTGTATTTCGGCTACTCAAAAAGGTTTATGAAACTTATTTTATGGCATCCATGCGTTATACAACAAAAAAACAAACAAGATAAGTTGACACCTAAAGTGAGTTGTCTATTTGTTTATACACCTAACATAACAACTAAAGTTACAGTTAGCCGATCTTCAACCAACGGGTACAAATGGACGGGATCAGACGTTTTACGCATTGGACATTTGCAACAATTATATATGTATAGCCAGACTGTCAGAATATTTTGAGAAATACAGTGAGTTTTGAGAACCGTAAGAAAGTCATTCAAATCATATAAAAAAATCATCTTTCTTTCCTTATGCATTATCGCTTTGTTCTTGAGTTTTTTAACCAAGGAAAGAAAATGAAAGGAGAGGGAAGGATAAGAAAGGGAAGAGAAGGAAATTTATTTTAATTAGGTGTGTTCTTGAGTTGGAAGGAAATTAGAGGAAAGTAAAGGATAACTATGTTAAAAAATAGTTATCCTTAGTAATTATCTCATTTTTGGGAGGATAACTTATTGGGAAAATACATTAATTTAATCCCTCCTAACTCCTACTACTCCTTTCCTTTCTTCCATCCTAAAAAAAAAACTTAAAAACACCCATTTTTTAACTATTCTTAGTTTTCCTTTCTTTTTCCTCCTTTAAAAAAACTCAAGAACTGGGCGTATACGCTCGTTACACATATGAAAATATACAAAAGACATATGTAGTGTAGATATACTTTCAAATATAGTATAAATATAATTAGTGTAGTAACAATAAGTAATGTTGGAACTTTACATAAAATAGTAATTATTGTAAGCTCTATAGGATTGTACAATATGTTTTAACATTTATAATTACTTAATTAGCTCTTAGATTTTATGCAAAATTACTCTCCTTTTTCCCTTTTCATATCTACATACCTAAAAAGAGTTTTAAGGATTCCACTTATGAATATTTGTTTCATCAAAGTTATGCTTATAACCAGTAGATTTTATATTTAATTAAATATAAAATAGAAAGAATATATTCTTTGTATAATAAAGAATGATTAACATTAAATAATCATTAAAATATAAAATGACTAAAATCAAAACTATTATAGTACTATTCTTACATCAAAAGCAACAAAGATTATTTTTAAAGTTGGTTGTAATCATTTTCACTCCTAAAGTTTGTTGTAAAATTTAAAAAGAAATTGCATTTTCTATTCTCTCATTGTACCTTACTTAATTTTTACCTTTATGCCATACGCGATGGGGCTCCGTTAGAGTGGTTTTTTGGGCGTCAAGGGCGCGGAATACCACAGTGGGGCGCGGTTGAAGGGTGGGCGGCAAGGGTCCCCCTCCAACGGCTATATTAACGGCTACATAAAAAAAATAATTATTTTGTTTATAAATACCAAACCATTTTATTAATTTTTACTCAAACAAATACCAAAGGGCCGGCACGGCAGGAGAATTTTTGGTGGGCCCCCCTCCAACGGCTATATTAACGGCTACATAAAAAAAATAATTATTTTATTTATAAATATCAAACCATTTTATCAATTTTTACTCAAACAAATACCAAATTTCACATGCGGGATACAAAGCCATGCATGAAGAAAGAAATAAGGTAAAATCGGAGTGGCAACGAGAGAAGAATTTCAAGCTCTTCACAAAGGATCTCTTGCATCTAGATCCGGCCACGCGGACATTTTTGGAGAATAAAAAAAACAAGGATAATGGCAAAATATGCAAACGAGGACTCGGACGTCGAATATTAGTTATATATTTTTTTTCTATTTGTACGCTTTTTTTATGTTTTTTAGTTTAACTGAGTTTGATTTTTATTATATTTTAAGTTTAATAAAGTTGTTGGGTTTTTTAGTTTTATATAAAAAAGTAAAAAATTAAAGAGGCTTCGAAGCCCCCTCACCATAGAGGAGCATCTTTAGGGTCTGGCTTTGAAACCCTCAGGGCCCACGTGACGCTGACGTGGCACTGAAGAGGGCTTCAATACCCCTTACTATATAGGATAGCCTTATTTATTTACGTGAACGAATCTTTAGACGTTCTAAATATATTTTTATTTATTTAAAAGGTGTATACTAATTGACTTTTGTTTAGTATAAAACACCACCATTAGTTATTTATAAATAGCATTAAATTATGTACAGAACACCATTAAACTCTCCAGGTATAATGTCAAATCTACATCTTGTAACATATCAAACACATGACACATCTAATTCAGTTGTCACATGCTAGTCTGTTTTTTTAGAAAAATTCTCAAAATAAGTATCTTCATAAACAAGTTTCTTGTTTTAGATATCATTTATAAAGAATTCCAGAATCAAGCATTTTAAACTAGTCATGACAAGTAGCATATGTTAACAAACGAGTAGTTTAAAGAACCAACCAAAACATGTCACGTTCAATAATTGTTTAGTCATCACGAATAAAAAAGTTGCATGTCTCGTAATCAACGACCACGACTACTACAAAAACCCTTTAATCCTGAAGAGTATATCTTACAACTTTTCGACACACGAGTAGTTTACCAAACTAACCATGACGATGTGTTTTGTTTACCAAATACATCGAACCAGTTAGTTTTACAAATATGTAATTGTAATTGGAACGGTTAAGAGTTATAAGTTAAAACCAATTTCATTGTCTTGAAATTTTATAGCCAAACGAGAAATAAAAAATCAAACTTTAAATATTAACATACGTTGAATAGTCCCTTCTAACTAAATCTTATACAAACTTTCTAAAATACAGGTCAATCATAAATTAGACATGTCGTGTTTGTTATAATCTATCAACCTAAAAAACTTAAAATCTGATTATTATCGTGTCACTTTTTGAATCATGTTAGGATTAGACATTTAGACGCCATGATAGGATTCCTTTATTTGCAATATCAAGAAGGGCCATTGATTTTTTTTTAAGTTACCAAATATCATAACAATGAAAAGCATTTACATAATTAACAGAGTTAAGTGTCATTTTAATGTCTGTGGTTTTATCAACCACGCAACTTTAGTACTTTTTTTGAATTTTTTGTAACTGGCTACTCCATGTTTCAAAAACTGGTCATTTTAGTACTTTTCCGTAACCTCGTTTAATTTATCCGTTAAGTCAAGGGTAAACTGGTAATTTGTTTATTTTTTTATTTATTTTCCTTTTTTTCTTTAATAACCTAACCAATTTGCATCTTCTTACCATAAATCTAAACATCACAGTTACCACCACCCCTCCCCACATCCCTAAATCGGTCGTCGATGAACGGATTTAGATCCACCGAAACTGGTAATCTTAAGCTCCGATTTGTGTTCTCAGATCTGATCACAATTTGACTTACCCGATGAGAAAAAATTTCAAAACCCTTACATTCCTGTTAAATCTCCAAATACAGTGGGTTATTCCAAATATATACAGAGGAGCAATAGGGGAAGACGAAGAGAAGGGGAGGGATGTCGTGGTGGTCGAGTTTGGTTGTGTCGGATTTGAGATGGGAGAGGTGAGGTGGTGTCGGGACTGCCGGCGGTTTTGTGGTGGCGGCGGTTGTGGTGGTTATTGTGGCGTGGTGCAGTAGTGGTTAACTGGTGGTGGTTCACCGGAGGTGATCGATGAATAACCATGGTGGTTCACCGAAGGTGATAGATGAATAACAATTGTGGTGGTGGTTTGAGATGATTATAGTTGTGGGTAGAGACAAACAAAAAGATGGATGATTATAGAGACAAACAAAAAATCTGGTGGTGGTTTGAGATGATTATAGAGAGAGAAGAGAATATAGAAAGAGAGGAGAAAGATAAATTGATTAAAAGAAAATAAAAAAATAAGAAAAATAATGAAATTACCAGTTTACCCTTGACCTAAAGGACAAATTAAACGAGGTTACGAAAAAGAACTAAAATGACCAGTTTTTGAAACATGGAGTAGCCAGTTGCGAAAAATTCAAAAAAAGTACTAAAATTGCGTAGTTGATAAAATCACAGGTACTAAAATGACACTTAACTCTAATTAATAAATTAAATATTCAATAAACGAATAACACAATTTAATTTCCGATTACAAAACATATTAAATAAAAAGTAGCAAAAAGGTAATTCTAAATTCCATTATTCTTTTATTTATTTTTTAAAATGACTACTTTCTTTTATTTCGACTAGAGATGGTCAAAAAAACCGGTTGGGGAACCGGTTTACCGGTTTAAACCGGAAACCGGTTTTTCCGAAAACCGGTTTTTTAAAAACCGGTTTGACCGGTTTACAAACCGCCGGTTCGTATTTCGGTTACAAGTTTTAGATCCAAAACCGGTTAACGAACCGGTTAAAGGAAAAACCGGTTTTTTTTAATAACCGGTTATGGAAAAACCGGTTAACCGGTTTATAAAAAAACCGGTTTTTGACCGTTGTGGAAAAACCGGTTAACCGGTTTCTCCATAACCGGTTAACCGGTTAAAAACCGGTTTTTGAACGTTGTATAACGGCTATATGCCCGTTTTTTTTTTTGACCGTTTTTTTTTTACCATTTTACCCCCACAAACATCTATATATAGTTTAGGTTGGGTATTGGTTAGATCACACTCGATTATACAACTCCAAACGCTCTAAACGTTTATTTCATACGCGATTATTTTGTTATCTCACGCTCAATTATACCACATTACCACTCCATACGCTCTTATTTCGTAGTTGATTATCATGGCCTCCCAAAGTGCTGCTTCATCCGTCAACATGGGTGCCTCGAACACGGGAGAAACGGTCGTTCGAGTCATCCCCACGAAACGAAACCATGATGTTTGACAACATTTCGACCTATGCTATATGTCTAACGGTAGCCAAAAAGCTCGATGCAAACATTATTTGAAGTTTTATGGCAAAGATGCAAACTCCACTTTAAAAGCGCATGTACAAAGGCCCTTTTGCAAGGCCTTGAAGGACGAATCGGGAAGTACTTCGCAGCCGGAGATGACGAATTAAGGAGCGGTGTTTACGTACGACGTTGAAGCGGTACGTCAACAGTTTTCAAACTTTGTGATTCAACAAACACTTCCTTTCAACCACTTCGACAACCCTCAATTCACGGAGATGATGCAAAACTATGTTCAACCACGCTACCAACACGTAAGTCGTTCGACCCTTAGAAGAGATTGTCTTAAAGCATGGAAAAACGCTAAATCCGAACTAATTTCATACTTTTCAAACTTACAAACTGGTGTAAACTTAACAACGGATGTGTGGTCGGTACCTCATGGTTCGCCCGACTCATACATTTGTGTGACGGCTCATTGGGTTGACCCCGAGTCGTGGCAAATGATGAAACGAACCGTTGCGTTTCAATTGTTTGATTACCCGCACACGGGTAGAAATATTTTTCAAATCTTGGATAAAGTCATTCGACAATACAAGATTGAACATAAAATCTTTTCAATTTCGTTTGATAACGCGTCCAACAATACGGCCGCGGTTGGCCATTTAAAATTAAAGTATAAACCTATTTGTGATGGAGCGTTTTTTCATAGCTGATGCATTGCACATATTATCAACTTGGCCGTGCAAGATGGGTTAAACGTGATCGAAACGCAAAGAAACAATTTTAAAAGAATGTTACGAGATGTTTTTAGCAACAATAAAACATTTTCAAGATACAAAAAATTTTGTGTAGAAGCTAATTGTCAATGGTTGGGGCCAAATTGGGATTGTCCAACAAGATGGAACTCGACTTGTAATATGTTTGAGAAAGCCATCCAACAAAAAGAATCATTAATTGCGTTTCATCAAATTTTGTCAAGTAGGGGTAAATGTGCACCGTACGATCCTAGAAACTGGTTATTGATTGAGATCGTTACGGAGGTCCTTCAAATTTTTAAATCTTGCACAACTACTTTATCCGGGGTTTACTATCCAACAAGCCCCATTGCTTTACCAAAAATTGCTGTCATGTGCACAAAGTTGAGTGAACTTCATTGTAGGGGTGCACCTTATTTTGATATGGGTGTAAAAATGAAAGAAAAATTTAGAAAATATTTTCAAGAACTACCCGCTGTTTTGACATGTGCTGCTGCGTTAAACCCTTGCATCAATGTTGGTGGTGTTGAAGCTTTAATAGAAAAAATTTGTGATGAGCTAGGGTTAAACGACGATCAAAACCCCTATTATAGCCAAACTTTAAAGAATGCTTTCAACACCACCTTGTCAAACATGTATGATGTCTACCTTACAAAATACGGGTCGTCTTCCCAAATTCATGACTCGTTAAGAGCTGTTGCCCAATCCCAATCCCAAACCGAACTTGAAATGGGGATGTACTACATGATTTGGGAAGACGCCGGTAAACGTCAAAAGGTAAACACCCCAAGCAGTGAACTTGGAAGGTATGGTGGTACCAACTTTGTGAAACACATGACTCCGGATGAATTTAGAAGTCTTGATTTGCTGGCTTGGTGGAGAGGTAAGGAGGATGAGTTTCCGATCCTCGCCGCCATGGCCAAAGATTTACTAACGGTCCAAGCTTCCACGGTAGCTTCGGAGTCTGCTTTTTCTGTTTCTGGCAGGGTTATATCGATTAGGAGGACTCGACTCACTCCACCGGCTATAGAGATGTCGATTTGCTACAAGGATTACTTGGACTCTTTAGATAGGGCACAACATCAACGCTCACTCGAGGAGGAAATGGAGTATGAAGCGGGCTTGTATGAAGACGAGGTCAATGAAGGACACACTCAACCAATGACCGATGAAGAAGCCGCGTGCGACGATTACCTAAGAAATAGCTCGGGATCGGGTAGCAAAGAAAATTAGTTAAAGAAACAGCAAACATGGAGGCAAATAATGAGTAAGAAACAGCAAGTTGTTCATGTAATCGTGTCTAAGCATTCTTTAATGTTTGTATTTTTGAGTTACGAATATGCGATAACGATTTAATGTTTGTATTTTTAATGTAAAAACTATAAATGAAAGTTATGTGTTTTTAATCTTTGGTTTGTTGAAAACACATTCACCAACACACACTCATACTCATCTTCCAAGCAAAGAACCCTAACAACGAAAGCAAAGAATGGCTTCGGTCAGTCCGTTTTGCCTTGTAGTTACCGGTTTGCCTTGTAGTTACCGGTTTGTTTATACTGTGAAAAAATAATGGTTATTAAAAAAAAAAAAAAAAAAAAACCGGTTAACCTAAAAACCGGTTATTAAAAAACCGGTTAATAAAAAAACCGGTTTATTAACCGGTTCTAACCGGTTTCTAAACCGGTCCTAACCGGTTAGACCGGTTAGGGTTTTGACAGACAAAAACCGGTTATTAACCGGTCCGGTTATTTACCGAACCGGTTTTTTTCCGGGCAAAAAAAAACCGGTCCGGTTAATAACCGAACCGGTTTTTTTAAAAAAAACCGGTTTGTGCACCTCTAATTTCGACTATCACACTCTTTAAATTTTGAGAGCCCCGTTGCCCTGTTTTGGCTAGACTATGTTGTTTTAACTGGGTTTACGCTCATTTCAGAGTTTGGCTGGGCTTCTGTTGGGAAACCATACCGCCGGGCTCCGATTGCCACTTGACAGTCGTGCCACCACAAGAGCATAACTCTCAGCGTTTAACACACGATGAGATGAAAACCCGGATGAGCTCAGCGTTTGAATTGACAACCTTTGCATAAATGAAAAGCATCTAAATAATTAAATATTCAATAAACGAATAATACAATCTAATTTCCTATGCAGTCGATATTGCCGATAAATCACCGATATATCGGTTATCTGTCCTTTGGCGATATATAAGTCAGAATATCGGTACCGATAATATCAACGATATTGACCCATACTGGACTAATATTTGACCGATATTCCCGATACAATGTTTTAAGTCTTAATTATCAACCATTTTATTCATGAAATGGATTGGATTGCTATTAGTTTGGATACGGAAAAATCGATCTATTCGGAAGTACATTCTATCTAATAAATACCCTGTGTCAGAATTAAAAAAAAAGATGGCTGGTATCTTTAGTATTTTATTATTAGTTACCTGTGTATACTTTTAGTGTTAAATGTTAGTGTTTTAAGTCTTAATCAATTCTTACTTGCTACGATTGTTAGTGTTTTGCAATTTGCAAAAGGTTAATTTGTTAATGGTAGGAGACTATACTGAATTATTAGTGTTAATTTGCTATACATATGAATTTTACATGATATTAAAATTACCAATATCCCACCAACATTTCACTGCAATAACTGATGCTGACCGATATCCGATATTTTTTCGCATTAACTGCTTAGCTAATTTCCAATTACAAAACTTGTTAAATAAAAAGTTGCAAAAGGTAATTCCATTATTCTTTTATTTAACAATATTAAACAATAATAATATAAAATAATATAAAGTAAAATAATAACAATAAATATCATGGAACGACATATTTGACTTTTAGCCTTTTAGGCGAAAAGAAAAGAAACCTTCCTTTTCATTCCCATACTTCTCCTTTTGCCGTGAAATGCCCGCCTCTCCAAATCTTCACTCTCCGGCAACAACAACAATAATATTATTATCAACAACCCTCTCCTCTAACCACCATCCAAAAATATTTTAACAATTCTCGGGGACGACCCTGATCAGTTAGCATGGGCAACTGCACCACATGCCTCCGTCCTGACACACCAGAATCCAATGGTTCCAACCACTACCAACCTCCTCCAACTCCCCAAGACAAGAAAAAACATAGAAAACCCAACCCGTACGCCGAAACACCCGTACCAATACGCGTCTTAAACAACGACTTCGCACAGTTCGCCACCCACCGAACCCGAATCTCGGACAAGTACATACTCGGCCGAGAACTCGGACGTGGGGAGTTTGGAGTAACATATCTATGCACTGATCGTGAGACCAAACAAGCTTTCGCTTGTAAATCAATATCCAAGAAGAAGCTACGTACTGCGGTTGACGTAGAAGATGTTAGACGTGAGGTGGCGATCATGTCCACGTTGCCCGAGCATCCGAATATAGTGAAGCTGCGGGCAACGTATGAGGATCATGAAGCGGTTCATTTAGTCATGGAGTTGTGTGAGGGTGGCGAGCTTTTTGATCGGATTGTTGCTCGAGGACATTATAGCGAACGCGCTGCGGCTGGGATCGCGAAAACGGTTGCCGAGGTTGTTAAGATGTGTCATGAAAATGGCGTCATCCATCGGGACTTGAAACCAGAGAATTTCTTGTTTGCGAATAAGAAAGAGAATTCCGCGCTTAAAGCGATTGATTTCGGGCTTTCTGTGTTCTTTAAACCGGGTAATTTTAATCTTTTGTTATTGATTTTGTTGTTAATTTGAATTTAACTGGGTTAATTTTAATCTTCTGTTTCGATGTAATTAGTGCTGTTCTTTAAACCGGGTAATTTTACTCTTTAATTATTGATTTTGTTGATAATTTGTTAATTTGTATTTAACTGGGCTAATTTTAATCTTCTGTTTGTTTCGATGTAATCACTGTTTTTTTTTAAACCGGGTAATTTTGATCTTTGATTATTGATAATTGGTATAAAAATTTCTGGGTTTATTTTAATCTTCTGTTTTGATGTAATCACTGTTTTTCTGGATTATTAAGCAAATGATATATTTGTATTTTAAGATGCTAAAGTTGCAAACTTTTGTTAATGGGGTGTTGCAAAATTGAAATATTTGGATTTAGCTTTTAGATCTTGATCTTGATCTAGCTTTAATTACTTGATTAAACTATAATATTTTGTTAATTATTTGATTAAAATTAAGATGTTTTACAAAAGGGGTTTTGGGGATATGGAGTAGGTGAGTAGCTGGTAATGGGTTGAATGATTAGATTAGATTAGAAATTAGATTCCATTTTGATGTCGTTTTCATATTAGTTTAGTCAATTTGAGAAGACATGGTCTGTGCCAAGATCACATGACCAAGAATCTTATAGCTGCCTCATTTTGACTAACAACTCATGGGCTCGAGCCATGGTGCGTCGCCCACGCCGGTTTGTCTTGTATAAAGTTTCGTCCCGTGTGCACCTGGCGGCCTATTTGCTTATACATGAGCTAATTTAAGTGTGTTACCAGGGGCGGACCTATGTTAAGGGTAAGGGGGGCGGCTGCCCCCCTTAAATTTTTTTTTTAGTGTTATTTGTATGTGAAAATCCCGATCGCCCCCCTTAAAATTAGTGTTAAGTTCCGACATCGCCCCCAAGAAAATAATTCATGGGTCCGCCTCTATGTGTTACTATATTATCTCAAACGGGTCAAATAAATGTTTTAGCCTAAAAGGAACAAGTTTGAGTAGGTTAAAATTAAATTAACAAAGAACTATAGTTTTAATGTATTTAATGCATAAAGTTATTAAAACCAACTAATTGCTTTACTCAAATAATTGTATCATTAATTAGTTATATCTAATGCATTAGTTGTTTTACTAAAAAAATCTTTACAAGTAGACAAAATTGTTTTCGGGCAATTTGGCCCGAAAATTTTTGGCATTTATTAACATTCGACATGTTTCGACACAAATTCATTTTGACCTGTTACCCGATAAGTTATCTTATGATTAAAAAGACAAGGCTACAACAATTATTTAGTGATACAAAACTAGTAAAAAATATATGGCTATATCAATTATATAACCTTTTATATAATTCTTGTTGTCAGGGCAAAGATTTTCTGAAATAGTGGGGAGCCCATACTACATGGCACCAGAGGTTTTGAAGCGAAGTTATGGTCCAGAAGTTGATATATGGAGTGCTGGAGTTATTCTATATATATTATTATGTGGGGTTCCTCCATTTTGGGCAGGTAATGCAACCACTAGATATATTGATTGGATTTTATGATTTGATATGTTGATGCAATGATGCTAATCTTTTATATTTACTTGTTTGATTATAGAAACCGAACAGGGTGTTGCGTTAGCAATTCTTCGAGGCGTTATTGATTTCAAGAGGGAACCGTGGCCTCAAATTTCTGAAAATGCTAAAAGTCTCGTTAAACAGATGCTAGAACCCGATCCCAAGAAGCGATTAACTGCCCAACAAGTTCTTGGTAAGTTTAAGAGATGTTTGACTTATGTTGACCATACTAGTCAAAGTCAACGTAACATTATCGGTCATTTTTTTCTTTTGTAGAACATCCATGGATACAAAATGAGAAGAAAGCTTCAAATGTTCCGTTGGGAGATATAGTGCGAACGAGACTCAAGCAATTCTCGGTGATGAATAGATTCAAAAAGAAAGCGTTGCGAGTAAGCATTCATTTTAGTAATCAATAATTCAATATTAGATCTTACATTCGACTATTCGAGTGTTATTAATATTTTGTTTAACTGGTTGGATGATGTAGGTGATTGCCGAGCATTTGTCTATCGAAGAAGTCGAAGTAATTAAAGATATGTTTACATTGATGGACTCTGATGGTGATGGGAAAGTTACATTTGATGAACTGAAAGCCGGATTAAAGAAAGTCGGTTCACAGTTGGCTGAACCCGAGATTCGGTTGCTCATGGATGTGGTATGTTATATACATTTATACAAATAATATTTTGGAATAACATTAAGATTTGAGTACTAATATGCTTTCATTTGTTTATTCACAAGGCTGATGTTGACGGCAATGGTGTGCTCGAGTATGGGGAGTTTGTAGCGGTGACAATTCATTTGCAAAAGATGGAAAACGATGAACATCTTCGCAGAGCATTTATGTTTTTTGATAAAGATGGTAGTGGTTATATTGAGCTTGATGAGCTAGAACAAGTGTTATATGAACCGGGCCAAGTAGATATTCAAGTACTTAATGAAATCATGAAAGAAGTCGATACAGACAAGGTATGTTATTGTAATCTCACTAGACGTGGCTAAATGGGCGGGTTGAATAACGGGTCAAACAGAAAAAAAAAATTAGTTTTAACGGTTGGTCAAACATTGTCACAGGATGGTCAAATTAGTTTCGATGAATTCGTTGCAATGATGAAAGCGGGAACTGATTGGAGGAAGGCGTCACGCCAATACTCAAGAGAAAGATTCAAGAGCTTAAGTGTTAATTTGATGAAGGATGGATCGCTGCGGCTTGAAGATGGGTTGACCGGTCAAAGTGTTGTAGTTTGAACTTTGAAGTAATAAGTAACGAGTAACGACGTCCACGGTATTCTTTCATTTTGTTTGTCTTCGGGTTGAAAGGGATTTGCATGTCGGGTTTAGAGGAGTTTGTTGCAAAAGGATTGTGGATTCGGCTTTTGTTTTTAAGTTGTATATATCTATATTTATAATTTTCTGTTGTATAAATGTAACCGGTTTCTTTTTGGCTTGTTTCATGGCTAACAGGGCTATTTTTTTTTTAATTTTTTTTAAAGTTTTAACTTCTTGTTTTTTGGCTTTCTTATATACATGTATTGATAATATGAATCCAAAGAAATTTGTTTGTTTGCATGTTCTAGTTGCCTTTGATCGTAAGCTCATGCTTTATAGGTTTTTATCATGTTTTTAATTTATGGACATTTTTGTTGTTTTGTACACCTATATAGTAAATATCATCCAACCTTAACTTATAACAAGGCCTCACTTTTGCCATAAAATTCACACGACTAATCTAATACCCTGTTAACTAATGAGAATAGGTAAAATACAGCCTGCGATGGACACACGGCTTTCAAGAGAGTTAAAGGTAGAAAATAAGTGGAAGGTGGATTCGAATATTAGAGCTCCGTTAGAGAGATTTTCGACGCTTAAAACTATATGACCTCTTAAATGTTATTAATCAACTTCATCTTGCAAACCTAAGAATTTTTAAGCAATCATATAAACCACATCTATGATAATCACTTAAAACATATCACAAAACATTTACAATATTTAGAGAATCTATCCATCTGGATTCTTTTAAACCCAAAGTTGCATTCATATGATCTTTCATGATCAAATTATTAGTGACATGCATCATGACTCACTTAGAACATATGATCACCATGTATTCAAACCATAGGTTTGTGGGTACCTGACATATCTTCTAATGAAACGTTACCTGGTTTGTCTCCGGTTCCTTTATATTTATACCATCTTGCCACCATAAGAAAATATATTAAGTTCAATATCTCCAACCCCATGCAAAAGTAATAAAAGTAATCTAACTTCGCTTCGTTTAGGTCTTGGGCTAACCAATTTCTAGTCCCACCTTCACGGGTGGCTCTATGAACAATTGATATCAAGAAACTGCTCAAGTAACTCGACATTGCAAACGCACAACAGAAGAAAGAACCCGCAAGACTCTTCATATTTTCAGGAAACTGCTTGTAGAAAAACTCAATAAACCCGATCATAGCAAACCCTTCCGAGAGCCCGGCTATTACCATTTGAATTACAAGCCAAAAGCTTGACATTGATGAAATCACACCTTTTCCCCTTTCTAACCAGAGCGTTGGTTTTGAATGTGCAACGTCTCTTCTTTTCGTTTCAATTACGGCTGCAGCAAGCATTGTGAAAATGTAGATGCCTATTCCGACTCCAATCCTTTGGAGGATTGAAATCCCTTGCCTTTTGTTTGTTATTTTCCGAAGACGAGGAACTATCAATCGGTCATAAGTTGGGACCCATACGGTGAGAGTTAACATTTGAAAGACGGTGTAGGACGCAGCCGGGATTTGAAATGAGCTATGCTTTAGTCGTCGGTCAGATTGTAGGGCTTGAAAGACTGTGAAGATTTGTATATTGTTAAATGAAACAGTGTAGAGTATGCAAGCAAACCAAATTGGTATTGTCTTAATCACACATTTCACTTCCTCTATTTGTTGTATGCTACATAGCGTCCATTGGTCACCCGACGATCCGTCTGGGTTAATATCGTCATTTGGGGTTATGATTGCTGCTTTGTTCAAAAACCTGTTATGTTTAAGCTCGTAAAACGTTATCAACAATAAGATGTTTAAGCATTTTATATTAAATGTTTAAGGGCTAGATATGTACTTGAGTTGGTTGTTATATGGTAGTTTTTCGTTAACGGATTTGGTAGAAACATGATTAAACATGAAAATCGTCGGTCCCTTGGGAACGATAAGTTTCCTCTTCTTGATTGCGGCCACTAGGACTTGAATAATGTTGGCCAAAGGGCTACCATTGGGTTTCACTTTCACATATATTCTCGCTCCCGCGAAGAATACAACACACGAGAGGGACATAAATAACGCGGGGATTGCTAAGCCTATAGCCCAACTGATATTTGCTTGCACGTAGACGATGATAGTCAGCGCCACCATCAAAGCAAAGTTGAACGAAAAATAGTACCAATTGAAGAAACTAGCGATTCCTTGTTGGCCAGACTCCGTATTTGGATTAAACTGGTCGGCGCCAAAAGCCAAGTTACATGGTCGGATTCCACTTGCTCCAATGATCAAGAACATGAAACCGGTGAGCAAGAAAGCCATTTGCCACGGTGTTGGTCCGACACAAAACGCGTCCACACAATGAGGATGAAGCGTTTTGACTACTGAGGTTAGCGCTAGCATAAGCATACCCTGAAATGATTAAAACTGTAAAAGTTTACATATTCATATGTCATGTAGAAAACAACCACTAGTCTGGTATAATGACAAATGTGTATGTCTTACAACCAAGTGATTGTAGGTTCTAGTTAAAAAAAAACAGAAAATTAAGAAAATCGATATGATACTATGTTGGAGATGATTGTTGGTACGTACCAGGAAAGACGAAATGGAACAAACTCCTAAGACCTTGTACCGACCGAAATAAGTGTCGGAAAGAAATGCTCCAAAGAGGGTACCAAAGTTGCATGTGCCTTGAAATATGTTGTTGAGATTAGTAGCACTAATTGACTTCATATTGAATACTGTAGTTAGGTACACCAGTAGATTTGCCGATGTTCCCATCGTTCCAAGGTTCACAAATGTCTCATTTCCTACACATGAAAGAAATATATATAACAAAACTAGCAAGTGGGAGCCGGGCCGACAGGAACGAGGGTTGTCGGTTGGGTTTACCCACAACTTAAGCAAGGATGAGCTCAATATCAGTACTGAAAATCCTCAAAAATGGATACCGGTACAAAAAAATACTTTATACGACAAAAATTCCAAATTTTATTTTACCTCCCACGTCTTATTCTCTATCTCACAAACATTTAGCTTAATATATTTTCTTTTCCCAATACACTCAAAGAATATAGAGTTTGATAAAGAGTGCCGCTAAACTTAAAGAAACACTATTTAAAAAACTCAAAAAATTAGTAATGAGAATGAAGATAGAAAGCTAATGGAGGTGAAAAACATAACAAAAATCAATAAATAATAGATATGAAGATGAAGATTGAGATAGAGACTGTAAGGCTAAGTGTAGTGAAATAGCTACAAAATGAGACGATTTGTGACATTTGACGTCCAATCAAGCAAAAAGAAGATTTTTATTTTAAGGGTTTAGTGGTGTTGTAGCCCAAAAATCCCCCTTAGGACTTGTCATTGTTCCATTTATCCAACCCTTCCCATCTTTAAGATGTAAAAAATTCTTCCAAAATTACACTCCATATATCATTTCCATAATTTTATTTCTCTAACCTTAAATTATAATTAAAAATGTTGCTACAGTAAACTTTCATATGTGAAAAGCTATTAATCGTCATCTATCAAATTTATATGAGTGTATTAAAACGATAAAAGTAATAAATTAAACGTTTGTAAGTGAGATAAAGATAAAAACAGAGAGAGAAAATTATCGAATTATATGATTTTCAGTTAAAATATAGGATAGAACATGATGAAGAGGATGTTAACCACGCTTTAAGAGTCTAAGAACACTTATTATATTATTTACTCTTTTTCCTATACATTCATAATAATAAAATTTATAAAAAGTGATGAATATCAAATCTTCATATTTAGTGAGGCCAAACGTTAAATTTTAAAGAGAGGACTAAAAATAAAGATGAAGACGTAAAAAATATCTTATTGTATAATGTGATGTGTCTTACCTATCACAAAGGGAATGGCTTTGACTCCTCTATAGTTGAGTTCTTCCACTTTCTCTTCTCCATTACTTACCATGCCTTCAATTTTCAAAGCCATTACTCAACCCTTTAAACATATGTATGTATATATATCTAGTTTATGTGCATGAATAATAAATGATGATTGATGGAGGTGTCGATACACGTGGCAGACTGTCACACCGTGTGTGGTTAATGTGAGTAAATTCTTTAGGCCAGGATGTCAACATGCAGTTTCGGTACTCTTCACACTTACAAAAACATAAATATAAAGCTACCAAATGAAGTAGATATATAGTGCATGAGTATGATCACCATCTATACAAACACGTACCCACATTAAATCTCCAAGTGTCTCCTTCACCTTTACCCCGAGTACACTCCTCCACGGTCCGGGGCGGAATCAGGGGAGGGCCCATTGATCTCCAAGTGGCGGATGTAGGAATTTTAGTTAGTGGGTGTCAAAAATAATCAACCTAGAACGAGTCAAGTCAAACGTAAATAGGTCGGGTCATAAGAAATTGCATTAATTAAACACATACAGAAATGCAAGCAATAAGTTTCATCAAAACATAATAAACAAAATATATGGTACAATTGACGAAAACCTTTGCATAGTTGTCAACGTGTCATAGCTCAAAATTGTTACTTTACCAGTAAAAAAAATTATAAAGTTAAATGACGTAGAATTATAAAAAATAAATGATATTTTAAATACTCACATACTTTGGTATAATTTTCATAACGGTCCAATAAAACTCATGAATTTATCACTATATTAATAACTAATTGATGAAGTGGTTAGACAATGAAACAATCTAAGCTTAATTGATATTTTGTGAAATCAAAATTAAACTTGTGTTTGTTGGGCTTAGAAGGTTGTATTTGGGGCACTTAGAACCTTTGATCCTAATATATTAGAAGTTTATATAAGAAAATACAAATTTGAGTGAGTGTCTATGCTCCCCCTAACACAACACTGAATCCGCCCTTAGTCACCACTACCACCTCCACCACCCTCTGACCAGTAACGCTACCACCACCACCTGGTGCACTAAGGCTACCACCACCACTACCTTTGCCGCCGCCATCACTACCACCACTGTCGCGGTAGCCTCCGCCACCATTGTCACCGTCGTCGTCGCCACATTTATAATGGGTGTTCAAGTTGGATTTTCGGACTTTCGGAAGTCCGGATATTCGGATCATTCGGATATCCAAAAATCTAAAAAAACTAAATAACTACCTTAAAAAATATTTCGGATATCCAAAAAACCACAAAATTATCCAAAACATCCTAAAATTATCTGAAATATACGAAAACTATCCGAAATATTTTAAGTATCCGAAAAATTGTCCGAATATCCAAAAATTATTCGATATTTAAAAATAATGTTTATTACTTAATAATTAAAAAATAATTCGGAAAGGATATCCGAACTATCCGAAAATCTTCAAAATCGCTATTCGAATTTGAATCCAAAATGCAAATATACGATTTTTCGGATAATTCGGATTTGGATTATTTATATACGGATTCAGATTCTTTGAACATCTGTAACCACCGCCACCACCAACCACCATCATCGACACCACCACCCACCATTACCCCCACCTCACATCATCGCCGCTCACCATTGTTTTTTATTTTCTTTTCGTTTTTTCTGCCTACTTAACAACATAAAGTTATAATTCATTTTATTCCTGATTACTACATGATAACTAAATCTAATATTATAATAAAACAAAGTTTTATGGACATGTGTCCTCTTCACAATAGCCCTTCCCTTTAATTTTCACTTCATGTTAATCAGACACGTACAATAAAGAATTTTGCAGTTGCATTTACGGTTTCATCCAACTCCCACGTCTTCCTTCCCAAACCTACCTCTAATTCAACCTCTACGACCAAAATCTAGGGCCATCGACCACTTGACTCCAACCAGATTTGTATATATCAATGGTTTGTATATGGAGCGACTTGAAGGATTCGAAGCCACAAGTCTCGCTTTTATCACTAGCTATTGCAGGTGATTTAGGGTTTTTGTTTACAAAGATTTGAAATTGAATAGGTTATGGTTGATTTGGGTATACGTATATTACTATTTTGTTGATTTATCTTTCTGATTCAAGATGATTATTGTTGTGGTGAAGTTACCGGTTGTATAATTATTGTGGCCATGGAAGTTAAAAGTTTCGAGGGGCAATTTAAGTAATTATGAATGATTTTGATTTCTTCCATACATAATTATACCAGTAATGTCACTTTCAGTTTTGATCATACTCTTTTGATGAATTTTAAATTTGTTTTGTGTCCGGATCATTATCAAAAGCCTTTTGTTGAACAATCTTTCGGGTTATAACTAGATGCATATGTGAGTACCATCTAAGTCATCATTAATTGGGATAAAAAAAAATGTCCACCTTCATTTCTTTCAGAATTTGAACTGTGTTGTTTAGTTAGCATCTCATCTCACTTCAATTTGTTTGATTAGGTACATTTGGGATGCATCGTCTCCACTTCTGACTTCAATTGTATCATTTTAATTAAGCAGGTGGCTTCTGATTACAACTACATTTTAATAGATTGTATGTTAGAATCATCTTTAATCAGTTAGTTGTTCTTATCCTTTTTTTGCTTCAAATAGTGCATCCCTGAATGCATTATGTTATGATGTGGAAGCCCAACACCTCATATCTGGTGATCAAGTTAGAATTTGCAATTTTTAGCTCGAACCATATGCTTTAGAGAGCAATTTTTTGTCCTTACAAGGTACTAACTTGCATATTGTTTACTAAAAAATCAACTATAGATGATTACATAATATGATATGTATTACTTAATCCTTCGCTTTTCATCGCTTCCACAGTTTGGTACCTTTAATTTGGTTTCAGTGATTTTACCTTTAATTCGTCTTCGTTGAGTATGATTCAATACTATTGTATTTTCTTAATTAGTAAATGTTTTTGTGACAATACACGAATTACAATTAAATTGACTATAATAGCTCGAGTCTCATAGACGTGTTGCTATAACAACTTCTTCTAGGAAGTTATCATCCTGTTCATAGAAAGATGCACACACATATAATAAGTTTGTAAATATATGAGTTAATAATTGATCTATATTTGACCTTTGACTTTGAAAAGTAGTTCGATTGACTTTTGAATGCACACATAATATGTAAATATGCGAGTTACATTAGATATTAGTAATAGGATATCTATTTTGCATTACTATCCATAACTTAACTAATAGGATATCTATTTTGCAGTTTTTACATTCTGAGAGAGACAAAAATCATGAATTGAATCTTGCTCTTCTTTTAATTTACTTTTAAAATTGTGATGTTTTTTACCAGCTACTGGTGTGCAGTAAACTGCTTTATTTTCTTATAGCTATATATATTTTTTTATTTTCCTTTTACAATTTGCTGATTTTTAGTCTCAGTAAACGTGTAATTTTGGAATTTGATTTTGACTATCAAGAAATCAAAGTTTCAGTTTGTTTTGCATCCAGGGTATTTTGTCATTTCGGTAGTGCAACTGATTTGATAAACTGCAGGTTTGTTGTTGCTTTTGGTCGTTGATTTGGTCGGTTATATTGGACAAAATTATGCAGCAAAATTGAAAATCTGAGTTCATATAAGGTTCAAGGTTATTTTCAGGATTGATGAACCTACGAGTTTGACAATTGCAGCCAAAGATGCAAGGTATCACTCAATTCTCCTTATATATCTTGCAATGGTTGGTTAGAATTGTTGTTAGTGTTTTGCTTTTTAATTAGGAATAAATTATAACCCAAATAGTGGTCAATGTAATTGCAGCCTTATATGTTGGTGGTGGATATTGAGGAATTCGCCTCACCCGAACAAGGTATGGCATGTTTTTTTACCGGAAGTTTATAAATTATAATGTAATTTGCTTTTTATCCTTGTGTTATATAAACCTAATTGTTTCTATTTTCTTTGTTGTAATTTAGAAGTTTGGGGTATTCAAGATAAAGATATGATTTGGTGGTAATATGCAACATAATATCATCATAAGTCATAACTGCAACAACCCATGGTGTATATATTGTTACATGTTGGATCAGTTATCTGCTTGTTACACTATTGTAATACGCGGTAGCTGGAATATTTTCATTTGGAGTGGATCACAGTCAAGTTTATTCGTTTATATAACTTGTGTAGTATAACTCAACATTCCATCATTACTTGTCATGTATATAGTATTTGGTTTTGTAATAGTAAATGTAACGTTGGTACGTAAATTGCAAATGTAAAATATTCAAATATAGTATGTATTTATTTATTATTAAATTTTCTGAACTTCAATTATTTTTGTACCCAATACCGTGTAATACACGGGTTTATAACCTAGTAAGAAAATATAATAACAATAATTCATTTTGTCATTTATACTAGGGATGAGATCGGTACCGTACTAGTACCGACCGGTCCCGGTTTTGAAAGTCCCAATCCTGGTTTTTAAAGTTTGATTGTTCTACGGTGCAGGTATTAAACGCAGAAAAATCGGTAAATATCGGTACGATACCGAAACTCAAACTTTAATACCAATTCGATACAGACAGTACCGGTACCGAATTTATACATTCCATTCTATAGATCATTCCATTAGTCACCGCAAGTATTTCTAAGTTTGGATTTGAACGCTTCCATACAACAATATTGTTTTTTTCAATTTTGTATGCTAGGCGTGGTGGACCTTCTCAGGCCACCACCATCTCCGGCATATTTCCTTGATCCGGCCACCACCATCTCCGGCACATATTTCTATTAATTTATTAATTACCAACAAAACAGAACAAAATGGGTATCGATTATTACAACATACTCAAAGTCAACCGTAACGCCACCGACGAAGACCTTAAGAAAGCCTACCGTCGTCTCGCCATGATCTGGCACGCCGACAAAAACCTTAACAATAACAAATCCGATGCCGAGGCCAAATTCAAACAGATTTCAGAAGCCTATGATGTCCTTAGCGATCCTAACAAACGTCAGTTATATGATCTCTACGGCCACCAATTCAATAATAATAATAATAATGGTAAAACAAATTATGGGTTTAATCCTAGGAATGCTGAGGATATATATGCTGAATTGTTTAGGAATGTGAATACTGGAGATAATTCGAGTTCGAGTTTTTCGGGTAAGAAGGCGCCTGCTGTGGAGAATATGTTGGCGTGTAGCTTGTTTGATCTTTATAAGGGTGCTAAGAAGAAGATGAAGATCTCTAGGACCTACGGTTTTATGTTATTATTTGTGAATGTTGTGAGCTTTGGATGTTAGGATATATAAAACCATGTGTATATTTATATAAAACTGAAAATTATATATAAATTACAATCTGATTAATCCCAATTAATCGCTAGTCCCCAGCTCATCGCCCGACTAGCGAGTTCTGCAACATTGTATTTATGGTTATTAAAATGTTATGGCAGATCACTGATAAAAGTTGTGACTCGATGTTGTTTGAGGCTTCTACGGTGCATTGATATATATATATATATATACATGGTTTAGTGATTTTCGTTTGATTTATAGTGCAGTAACAGTTGAGCTAATATAGTGGCCTTTACTCCTTTAGGTCTGAACATACAAATGGTTTTTTGTTATTCTAGTGCCCGCATGTAGCCAGAGTTTAACTGATAAAGAATTTCAATTTTTTCGACTTTTATTGGTTTGTTATCCTTTTGATTAATCTGGCTGGATATTTAGGTTGCTACTTGTAATATCCTAGACTTCAAACTTATGACTTGTGTAACATCTCTAACAGAATCTCTAAAATAACATGTGTTTCAAAAGTCTTAAATGTGTAATATTCACGGTAAACTACCTTAAAACACTTGAAATAACATGTGTTTCAGAGAATCCAAGCATTATCACATATTTAGAACTTATTCTGTCAAACATGATCATAGCAGTGAGAGTTAAAAGTAAAACTGAAACGAACATTTTCTTTTAAATTTCTAAACACGCGTATGATATTCAAGTATTCAACTTTAACAAGCGTATTTGGGTGTAGACAGAGCAACGTCTCACATACATGAAGCTCTCGCCCTTTGCCTTGGCTTTCGGAACCTTAATGCATCATAACCCTTAAATAACGAAAACATTGTCTACATCCTTAGTTAATAGAGTTTAGCATTTTCAAATTTAAACCTTTACATCATACTCATGTGTTACACTGCAGTTAAGCTACAATATTCTTAATGTCCAGACACACAGCCATCACAATTCATGGATCACATTCCTTTATTCTTATGTATATATTTTTTATATGTTTAATTTTATTAACCTTGATGCAGTAAGATTCGGACTGTGGAGGAGATCTTAACCATTGAGATAAAACACGGTTGGAAAAAAGGCACCAAAATAACCTTCCCGGAGAAAGGTAACCAAGAACCCGGTGTCATAGCAGCCGACTTAATATTTGTGATCGATGAAAAACCACACGATATTTTCACAAGGGACGGTAATGATTTATTGGTAAACCAAGAAATATCACTACTGGAAGCTCTCACTGGAAAAACCATTGAACTCACAACTCTTGATGGAAGAAATCTAGTGGTCCCGGTCACGGAAATGGTCAAGCCAGGGTATGAGTTGACCATTGCTAACGAAGGTATGCCAATTTCAAAAGACCCGAGAAAAAGAGGAAACTTGAGGATCAAGTTTGATGTCAGGTACCCATTAAGGCTTACTGCTGAACAAAACTCTGATTTGAAAAGAGTTTTGGATGGAAGTTGAGTAATATTATTCTTTTTATACTTATTGTAAGTCAAAAAAAGTCAAAGTCAATGTCAAAATTGTGTATATCAGTATATGATATGAGCCATTGGTTTTTGATTTTAAGTATATTTATTAATAGCAATGCTGCAAAATGTAATACTGGTTTACTGGACAAACAAAAGGTAATTAATTATACATATGCATAAATACAATCTAGATTCTAGCATTCTCATTTTCTATATATAAATATAGTTTTTGGTTTTCAAACTAGCGATTTTTCGGATTTTTTCTCCATCTCAACCGAGGCAGCGCCGCCAGCATGGGCGGCACTGACATCTTTGTACCTATACCATCTTGAAATACCGAGAAAGTAGCCTAAGTTCAATATCCCAATAGCAGTTATCAAGAAATAGAAATAGTCCAATCTACCCTTGTTAAGATCCTCCGGCAACCAGTTTCCAGTTGCCGCCTTTCTAGTCGTCCGGTGAATAACCGTCACCAACAAGCCATTTAAATAACTAGAAGCCGCCATCCCACAAAAGTAAAACGCACCCGCAACGCTTCTCATGTTTTTAGGAAACTGTTTGTAGTAAAACTCTACTAACCCGATCGAAGTAAACAATTCAGCAAACCCGGCTAAAGATAGTTGTGGAACCAACCATAATGCCGACATTGACGAAATCTCCCCTCGGTGCGGTTCATAGCCTAATGTGGGTTTTGTAATTGCAAGATTCCTTCTTTTTTGTTCAACTAAAGCGAAAACGAGTGAAGCTAAAACCGTTAACGATATCCCAAACCCGATTCTTTGAAGGAGTGATATCCCGCCTTCCTTCTTGGTGATGCGGCGGAGTTGGGGGACAATGATGCGATCGTAAATCGGTACGAAGATGACTAATGTGATCATGGTGAATACAGTGTAGGAAGCAGCTGGTATTTGAAACTTGGAGTTGAAAACATGTCTGTTGGATTGAAGTGCTTGGAAAACAACATATTGTGTTTGTTGGGTCATTGCTATGGAGTATGTGATGGCTGCAGCCCATATAGGTAAAACTTTTAGTACACATTTTACTTCTTCTACTTGTTGTATGCTACAGAGGTTCCATGGGTCGGATGCTGACCCGTCTGGGTTGATTTTGTCTTCAGGTGTCATGATTGCGGCTTCGTTAAGAAACCTACGACAAAAACATCGTATGATTATCGGTTTATCAAAGTTAACGTGTGATGATATACGCACACCATCAACATTACTAGTTAGCAATTTAGCATCCTGTTGATTACATGGTTGTACAGGCATTAAATGAAAACTATATGGTTATAACTATGGTGCAAACGAGTCGAGCCTCTCGCAAGCTACTTGAGCTCGAACCGAGCCTGGGCCTCAAAGAAAGTACGTTTAGTTATCGAGGCTGAGCTCGACCATTGTGTGTTTTTAAGTTTTTATGCCTTTTAAGCTTCTACGCATTAGTTTTACATTTCTCAGTCGAGCTCGAGCCGAGCTTAGGCTCGTTCAAAGTTTTTCTCAAAGTATATAAAAATAATTATTAACATATATAAATTAATTAATAGATAATAAAGAGCCAAGTCCGAGCTTGAAACGAGCCGAACTTGAGCTTGAGCCCTCATAAGATAAAATAATCCGATCTCGAGTCTAGTCAAGCTCGAGCCTACCCCTTTACACCTATACATCTGTCTAAATAGAAACTACGTGACTAATAAAATGACCAAAATCAAAAGTAACTTCTAAAACTGGAACAATGGATGTAATTAGTGGCAGTGGTGTACACTTAAGATTACACTAGTTAAAAAAAACATCCTTATAAAAAATCTTCTAGAAAACTAAGTTGTTAGTTTTCATGGAACACAATGCAACTTATCTTCTAGTCATAGGTGGTTTGATAATTGATTGAATTATTGAAATTTGAAAGCAACTTAGGTTATCAACCAGTCAAAGGTGGTTGATTGTAAATTGACATTTGACCAATCATGTGGAAAAAATATGACTTTCCAAAAGGTTCTTTTATCATCAAGTATAAAAGGTTCAAAAAACTTTTATATTAGAGCACTTTAACTTGCCTAAACATATCTTTTAATTATTAACTTTTTAGTATAAAGCATAATTTTACTTTATAATTTTAAATTTATAATGCTTTATATAAAGTGATGTGACATGGTTTTAAAGCCATGCACACCGCGCCAAGGCTGTAAGAGAGGGACGGTAAGAGGAAAGCAAGTGGTGTGGTGTGTTAACGGGCAGTAATGGAGAAAAAAAGTGAGGTCGTAAGGGTTTAACAAGAAAATGAAGGCTTTAAATCATAACGAGACGTTAAAGTAAACATGACATGGTTTTAAAACCATGTCGCAATAAGTAATCTAATAAATATTATATTTGCCTTGAAAATATCTACAATTATTGATATTAGGTGAACTAGAAATGTGAACTCGATTTATGGGAGTGAATGAATGTGACAATTGCACGTCATTTTCAACATTTTAAGTTGGTCCTACACCAATCAATGTCTTAAACCATACATTTCTAAATTCTAATGAAATACCGTGTTCACGTGATGTTTTGCGTGTTCATTCCATTTGCCTTCGACACTTTTGGATCCCTAGCTTCCGAGACGGTTCGCTTCTTAGAGCGGGTGCAGAAGGTGGTTCACAGTGACTCGCAGAGCCCGAGGAACCAAGGATTTATATTTAGTAGAATAGGCTTTGCGATTCAAAAGGGGATAGCGGCGCAGCTTGTTGCTCGCTTACCCATTATCCAGATGTAGTTCGGTTTGTGTTATATATAAAAGGATTTACGGGATTAAAAAAATAAATTAACTATTAAAAAAAATCATTACCTTAAATGATAATAGATATTAATCCAACAAGAAGTTAAAAGCACCACAAAGAAAAGTTGAAACTACACAAACTTGCCTACTTCGTTATATTTTTGTCGGTAGAAAATTAAGTGCTTTTACGTCTTTATAGCTCTAATCATTATTATGTTTTCATTGAAAACTTTGTCATTTCTTGATCTCAAATATTATTTTTTTTATGACAAGAAAACATGAATTATATATTGATGATTTTTAACAAATATTTTGTCTTACAATTGTCCATTGTACGATTATATATAATTGATTCCATACATTATGTCAGAACTATCTTAGACCATGTGTAGTCATAAAGCTCAACTACCAGGGGTTATGCGTCACGTGACGCCCAGTCAGAGTTATAGTTTTGTACAAAAACAGGCTGTAGTCATAACTCTCCACATCCAGCGGTTATGCGCCACATGGCGCCCAGTCATTATTAATTTTATTTGTTTTTTTTAATACTAAATCATTTAAATAAATTAACATAAAATTAAAAATTACATTAAACTTTCAAATAAAAAATACATTAAACTAAATTAAAAAAAATACATCAAATTAAAATAAAAAAACATAAATAATACTAATAAAACTAAAACTCTTTATATTTTTCTAAAATTTTCGCTCGTCGATTGGCTTTTAGAGATTGGACTATTGGGCCGTCTTCGGATAGCTCGTTTGATAAAATCTCGATGTCTTTGTCCATCTCATTCCTTCGAAGTAGGTCGACGGCGTCCAAATTTACTTGAAGTCGTTGGGTTCCAAGTTTGTGTAAATCTTGGAGTCGAGAGTTCATTAATTGGAATTGGCTTTCCAATTCTGGATTTGAACCCGTTGCCGACGACGAACCGGCCCCTTTACCCTTTCCTTTGCCTTTGGTTCTTCTACCCCCCGGCCGAGGCATGTCGGTAGTATTCACGGGGTCATTATCGCTTAAGTTGAAGTTTCGAGCGTCGCAACGGGGCGTGTCTGGATCAACCGAAGATGATATTTTAGACTTTTTTTTACGCGGACCACCTTCGCCTTCGGCTTCGGCTTCGGCATCCAACACCATGCCCCATTTTGGGTGATGCCTCAATAGGTCTTTCCAAATGCCAAAGTAGTTGAAGGTCTCGCCGACCTTATGTTGAAACTCAACCAACGCGTTATCCATGACTTCCGCGTCCGAGACACCGCTACTCCTAGTTCGATTAATCCGAGAGAAAACCGTATGGAAAGCCATGCATTTGGTGTTTATGTCGTCCCATTTCGACAGTAACGAATCTTTTTCTCGACGCGAGTCCCCGCCAAGGTTGTTAAACCTCTCTATAATTTTGTGCCAAAATACCCCCGTTTTTTGATAGTTCGCTAAAAAAGTAAAAACATTACAAGTTTAATGTTTGTTATAAGAAATTTAAAAAAATATATATGCATTTTAAAAACCTACCGCATTTGGCATCTTCCGATATTTGGCACCAAGCACGAGCACATAGTACGCACTCATCGATACTCCATGCTATCACCGTCTTTTTAACCCGAGGTTCACCGGCAGGCTTCTTTACGTGTTTTTTCGAACGTCCGCGTTGGCTCGAACCGCCCTTGGGTTGTGTCTCCGGCACGAACTCGACCTCGGGTTGGGTCTCCGGGGCGGGTTGGGAACCCGAACCCGCAAAAATGTTTATCATTGGGTTTTGGAAACCGGGCACCGCATTTGGCATAGAGCTTTGTAGAAGTGCAATGTACGCGGCCATTTGCGGGTCATACATTTGCGGGACGGGTACGGTTGGCGTCGGGGCGGTAGATTGGTTCGGTTGTGGATTTTGGTTGCCTTGACGGGCATATTGGCCGAAATCGAGAATATTTTGGTTGTTGTTTGGAAACATTTTGGTAGAAATATTTGTGTAAAAGATATAAATTGGTATAGAAGTAGAAGGAGTGTGTTAAAAAAAATGAGTTTGGTTTGTTTATATAGTATAAATATAATTAATATATATATATATATATTTAAATCTCAACGGCTCCAAGACCCACCCACCCCAACGGCTAGTTTTTTTGATTTCTGTGCCACCATGCGCGTTTTGTATACAACGCACCAAAAAAAAATTTATCATAACGCAGGGGGGGGGGGGCGGTGTACCCCCCGCGTTTTCACCCAAAACGCTAGCCACAACGCTAGCAGTACACATGGTCTTATACTATGTATACATTTTAAAAAATGTTGCATGTTAAGACCACCCGCTATAGGGCGTGGTCAGGTGATTTGGCGGGCGCCCTTGGGCCGGAACACCACCAAGGGGTGCCCTTGGTGGTGGGGTGCGGACCCAAGGGTCGTCCAAACGATGGGCGCGATGCATGGTGATTGTGGGTCCCCCCCCCCTCTCTCTCTCTCTCTCTCACACACACACATCTATCTATAATATATATAAACGAAGACATAAAAATCCTACGTGTCGCGATGTGGTCGCTCCCCCTTTTTTTGGAGTCACCAGATTTGCTTAATTTTTAAATGGAGGCTTCTCATGCATTTGACCCGAATTCATGGGTATGGGTCTTACCAAACCCAAATATTCCTTAAACGGCTTATAACATTTCATTAAATTAAAAATTATTCTCACCAAATTATTTATGTAAAAATCCTATAAAATAGGATATAATAAAAAATAGTATCTTATTTATTTTAAAAAAGATATATATCTTATCAAACCATAAGTATATTATTAACTTTTATAAATATTATTTATAATTAAGAAACCAATTTCATAGTAAAAAAATTAACGGGTCTTGGGTCTCATCAAAACCATATAGCTTTTAAACCGGGTTATAACATCCCATTTATTTGTGAAACAATTTATCATTAAACCATAAGTATATTATTAAATTTCATACAATAAAAAAATATAAATTAACAAGATAAATAAATATTAGAACAAACAATATAAAACAACCCCCGTCATACGGGAGATAAAAACTAGTGTGTATATATATATATATATATATATGGGGGAACGAATGGGGGCATTAAATCATAGCGGGGCGGGCTTCGATGCCCCCGGTGCTTACGTGGCGCTGACGTGTCACGGTGAAGGGGCTTCGAAGCCCCTCACCATAGAGGATGATCTAACGGTCTAGTGTTTATTTAACTTCTTCATAAATATGAGTTAATTAATCAAAATAAAGATTAAATCAAGAATAGTCACAAGAATATGATTAGTTACCTGAATTGATTGGAGTGTGGCAAAGCTGAGTTAATAGATTTCGCTGGTCGATAGTTAAATAGCGACAACCCGGGTTGTTGCGGCAGTTTCAACCGTCGCTTCTTCACCGCCACCACTACTACCCGCGCCATACTTGTAAAAGGACTTCCTTGCGGCTTCACTATCACGTATATTTTCGTACCACCAAAAAACAACACAACCGAAATCAACATGAAAATCACTGGAATCGCTAACCCGATGGACCAGCTCACATTCGTCTGGATGTACACCACCAGCGTCACCGACGCCATTTGCGCGAATGTGAGGGTAAAGAAATACCAATTAAAGAAACTATTAATCCCTCTCTTCCCGGATTCCGTGTTTGGATTGAATTGATCAGCTCCGAAAGCTAGATTACACGGGCGAATACCCGCTGCTCCTATTATCATTAATGTGAATCTAGTCAAAAGAAACAGCCACTGCGCTGGTGTAGGACCAGCGCAGTGACTGTCTATTTTAGATCCGCATTCTGGCGGATGGAGTCCTTTGAACACCGCGGTTAAATCAATTAACGACAACCTCTGATTACAAACAAAACAACACATCATATGATCATAACATATTCATATTATTAAATTAACACTTGAAATATTAGTGCATGTTTAGGATTGCTTATTTAAAATGTTTTTTACTTTTTTGAGAGACAAAATGTCTAAAATGCCCCTCCAAAAGCACTTAAAAGCACCAATTTGATGCTTTTAGGTGTTTTTCGGAGGGATATTTTGGACATTTTGCCTCTCCAAAAAGCAAAAAACATTTTAAATAAGCAATCCCAAACACCCCCTTAGTCTAGGAAACTTACTGCGAATGATGCAATTGAAGCAAAAACCTAAGGTATTGTAACGACCGAAATACGTGTCACATAAATATGCACCTAGCAAAGTTGTGAAGTTCGTGGTGCCATTGAAGATGTTTAGCAGAGTCGTCGCGGTTATGCTCTTCATGTTAAAAACAATCGTTAGGTACACTAACAAATTCGAAATCGTCCGATTGCACCTAGCTTCTCAAATGTCTCATTTCCTAATAAAAAATGTTACAAAAGAGTTAGGATATGAAGCTTAAGTATAAATAAGTGTTGTAAAAGTCGGTCTAGCAGGCCAAGTACTCAATGAGTAATCCCATAGTACTGTACTCCCTGTCTGGGTCGACTTTTACAACACTGTACACACCTATGATGCAAGGCATAGCTTTGACTCCCCTGTAGTTGATTTGGGGCTCGTCGTCATCAGGTACTCTTTGCTCATCTTTCTTGTTCTCCATTGTTGAAGCAAGCTCTGTGAATGAGCTTTACGGAAGTAGGTTTGATGTTTGTTAGTTGTGACTTGTGACTTGTGACTTGTGACTTGTGAGAGTTGCTTATTATATGCATTTTAATAACATAGATTATTTTTTAGAGCATTCGAATGTGACGTTTGTCCATGAGAGTTTTAGCATATCTTTTTCTGTTTTCTTTTTTAACAATATTTTTCCTTTTTAATATAACCAAAATATTTTGTGTGTTATAATTAATAAATTTCTCTTTTAATGAAGATATATTACTTTTAATATAAGCTAAAAGATGAATTCAATCTTTTAATGAAGATATATTACTTTTAAATTTTAATATATTACATTAAAAATTTGAATAATTAGTAGGCCTGAAAATTGGCAAAAAGATTTTATATATGTGAATTTTTAATTTTTTAAAAAAATATGTATTCTTAATGTTACAGACTCAATTATCCAATTTATTTAAGCCAATCTTTATAATAATTATAAAATTATTAATAATAATAATTTTGCAAAATTTAGATCAAAACTCAATGGGCCTATTTAAATATACAATTATTTAAACCTAATAAAAAATATTATATTACTTAAGGCTCTTATAGAAATATATTACCCTTGATAATATACGTCCATTACTGGGAAATTTTTTCATAAATGGTACTTTTATAAAAGTTGTTTCAAAAATGGTATGGTTTTGAAAGATGGTTACAAAAATGGTATAACCGCGGTTTGAAATCATGGTTTATGAATTTTCTATGAATGTGTCACATGTGTATGTCAAAAAGTAGTAATTTTGATTAAAATAAGGAAAACCTTGGTTTCAAACCACGGATTGCATAAAAAAAATAAAACCTAATACCACTTCCAAATATGTGGTGGTTTTGCCATCCAGTCGTGGTTTGAAACCACGGTTTAATCTTTTTTTAATGCTGATAACTATACATATTAATACGTTTTTTTTCCGGTCAATCCATGATTTCAAGCTTATTTTTCTTTTCTTTTATTTTTTCTCTTCAATATATTTAGGATGTTCAAGCTTATTTTGTTTTCTCTTCTTTAAGATGACATTTCACTATTTTTAACTATTAGTCACTTGTATTTTTTTTCTTCGAAATATTTTAGTCACTTGCATTACATACTCATATTTTTCGTACCATCCATTCATGAACTATATTTTTAATTTGAAAGATTCTTTTGGAATTTAATTAGTAGTTATCAATACATGCAATGTAATTGTATACATATATTGAGTTTGATATTCTCATCAAACCTTCATAAAAATTTCCAGCTTCGTATACACCAGTGTCGTGGTATTAGAAAATGAATTCATGAGTATAACCCGGTCAAGTATTATTTTATGAAATTCTCAT
This sequence comes from Bidens hawaiensis, assembly GCF_021521415.1. NCBI lineage: Eukaryota > Viridiplantae > Streptophyta > Magnoliopsida > Asterales > Asteraceae > Bidens > Bidens hawaiensis. The sequence continues at coordinate 4,703 of NW_027505473.1, read as the reverse complement.
CTGACACATTCAAAGAAAAATACCCAAACCGTGGTTTTCAAACCACGGTTACACCATTTTTGTAATATCTCTCAAGACCATACCATTTTTAAAACAACTTTTGCATAAGCACTACAAATTTCCCCATTACTGGGGTGGTGTGAGAAACCGAGGCTATTTTTTTTTTGTTTTTAGTAAGTAATACTTATGACTAAGGGCTTATAGGCTTATAGCCCATTTTAAAAGTTTTACCTTATCTAATGATTCGTACAAAGAAAATATTTTTTTTCCGGGTAACTAATCAACACTAGATATGTTGATTACTTAAAAGGGTACGCTTTTAATTTAAAATAGCAATTCAATTTGTGATCACAAAAAAAATGTTATTTTTAGATTTGTAACAAGCAAAAAGCAACTTGGATTGCTCTTCCACGTTCTTTTACTAGTGGAGACAGGTCATATGTAGTCCTACCACCATCATACAACAATAATTGCTCCTTCGGTTTCTTCTATGTTATTATCACATTCGTAACTCTCAACGTATCAATGGATATTTGTATTTTGTGAAAGCATAGTTTTATAGATATATAATCAAATTAATTTTGTAGTGGTCTTTTATTTCACAAATTTAAGTTGTTATGTTATGAAATTATGATTAGATAATGTTATAGCTTCTATTTCACTTTAGATCCGCACATGCTCTTCTATTATACGAATCAACTTGAAATAATAGTTGAAATTTGTTTGTCTATCTATCACTTGATGTGATTATCCCTTTATGATCCGGCATCACCACCATTGCCATGGTTTTGTGATTTGACCCTTCCATTCCATCTCCGAAAATTATGACAACTGTGACCAGCGCTGAGAAACCCACCGAAAAATCAAGCTTGAATTGATGGTGGGGTGCTTGAGTGAGAGAAGGAGAGGGAGAGAGTTAATATATTTTTAAGAGTTAAAGTACCATTTTAGTATTTATGGTTTGGCCAACTACGCAATTTTAGTACCTATTTTTTATTTTGTGCAAATGGCTACCTCAGTTTTAAAAAACTTGCATTTTTAGTAGTTTTTCCTACCCCCGTCTATTTTTTTTGTTAAGTCAAGGATAATTTGGTAACTTCGTTATTTTCTTTGTTTTTTTTCTATTCCTTAAAGCGCTTATATCTTGTAAACCCTAAATCCCCAAATCATAACATCAATTCAAACACTAAATCCCCAAACCCTTTCTCCTTTATCAATCATTGATTCGTTATAAGTACACAACATGTATTCAATCAGCCTCTCGATTACCAACATGTTATGATTTGGGGTTTAGGTTTTACAAGATATATAAGCGTTTAAAATAAAAGAAAAAACAAAGAAAATAACGAAGTTGCCATATATGACTTAACGAAAAAAATAGACGGAGTTTAAAAAAGTACTAAAAATACATGTTTTTTGAAACTAAGGTAGCTATTTGCACAAAACAAAGAATATGTACTAAAGTTGCGTAGTTGGCCAAATCACAAGTACTAAAATGACACTTAACTCTATGTTAAATATTAGGGGTTGTCTTTGGTTAACCAGTATATATTTATTTTGCATTTTTAATAATAGGGAAAGAAATCCCTCCAAACTAAATATCTAAAGACCATCTGCGCGCACCAGAGAGCATTCGAGTGCGCTATATCAAACTATCAGAACCACCCATATCATTTGTATATAGCATTTGTAACACATGTTTTTATGTTTATTAGCATAGAATGATGCATTAATATTAATAATTATGGTTTGTGTATATATTAACACCATGGGTAAAAATTAACTTGGTGCATGCATTGTGAACATATTGGGAATGTTCATATAACATGTAAACAATAGAATATTGTGTTGTGTTCTCGATTTATTCATTAAATTTCTAGCTTGTTTCGGGATCGGTATGTTATTCAGTAGCTGTTTTACTCCATTATATAACTAAATGCTGAAAAGTTATTGCGGGTCTCAGTCGTTGGTCACGAATATTTGCTATGTTTAAATTGCTTCCATTTTTTTATTGTTCTGAAAACTAAGACCAACACCTAGTCACACTAAAATTTTTACGAAACATTTAAATTTGTTTATTTTAAGGTGCTTATCTATAATTCTATATACATTACAATTAAAGAACTACCAACTTGCTTGTTTTTCAAATACCTATCATCAAACAATCGATTCAAAGTTTGATCATGCTCGTTGTATATATATATTGAGACCAAAATAAAATGTGTATCATGAAGGTAGGTAGAATGTTATATAAGAATGAATGTTTCTGACTTTAGGCGTTGTGGGTCATGTGACGTCACATTACTATATGGACGTTTTGACAAAAATGGGTGTAGTGGATGGAGCCCCAACCAATCATTACATTATTATATTAATTATCAAGAAACAAAAACAAATAAAAAACCCACCAATCACATCCCCCCCCCAATCTGGCGCTTCCCACACAGCGCCCATCATCAAAATTCAACCAAAAGCGCCCCGGGGCGGTGTTCCTAAACGCTTTGAGGCTTTTTGGGTATGCAAAACGTCCCAATACACCAGATCTAATAGTGCCATATAGTCCACTGAAAAAGGATGGTATGTGTTTAAATTGTAAATACTAAATATGAAAATACATATAGAAAAAAATATTTATATATAGTTTAGACGCCACCGTCTTTCTTATTGTTTGATGGAATATCAATTCACTAAATAGTAGAAATAAAGGAAATGTTAAATTTATCTTATTAAAACAGGGAAATAGAAATGAGTTAGATCTTTTAACGTTTTTAACTAATTTAACAGAATTTATTATGAAACGATTTAATTTGGCTCGGTAATTGTTTTAATAAAATCAACAATTATTCATTTTCGAAACTCTTAAAAGGCCTATGTCTTACACTTGTGAGAAGCTTGCTTCTACACATCTCGAGATTTTGCAGGTTCGATTGTCAGTTTGGTAATTGGATGAGATGAGAGTATACGAGTGTTACGAGAGTTCACGAGCCGACTGGTCCTTCTCCAGTCACGTTGATATCAGGTGATTTCAGTTTCATAGTTTAATTTTGTTTCTATTATTTTAAACGTTAAAAGTGTAATTGTATAATTGTTAGTAGAACCGCCACACATGAGCCCCGAAATTTTAAAATTGCTTAATAGTCCAAAAGTCAATTTCAACCTCGTCCCTCAAATGTTTATTAATCGTTCTATCATTTTTAACTTTGAGGACAATGTTAAGTGTTCTTACATTGAGGACAATGTAAACCTCAAGTGTGGGGATGGGGGAAATTTGAAAAATTTTAGCCCGATAGTACCTCGAAGAGTGTTCAGAAACTAAAGTTGTTAACTGTTAATTATTGTCATTAATGTCAAGTTATAGGTTTCTGGTCATGGTTGGTTTTTCAGCTTCTCGATAGTCTTACTCACAAATGTTTTCAAAAAAGAGAAGTTGAAAATGGGGTCGTTTAAGCGGGGATAACGAGTCAAGGGGACGGGTATACATGTTTCATATCGGCAGCCCATTATTCCAGACATATTGTGAGATGGCCCCCTATACTTAATACACATATTATATAATAGATATAAAACATGTCTTACACCATTGATTGAGGGAAACCGGTATGTTTTACAGAGTTAGAACTTGCTTGTCACATGCTTATCAAGATCTTAATACCACCACCTGTATGGAGATTAAGACTTTAGAAAACCTTTACATACACTTCTCCTCCACTAAATAAATTTCCTTACCCGACAATATCTCCCTAGGAGCCCATTTGGACCTCATTCCTGTTTATTTGCTAAACCAGACATTACACACCATTTCAGCCTTGGCCTTCATTATATTTTAACCCTGTGTGATGAAATCCAGTTCGTTATCGAGTTGTATATAGTCAGTTGTTGAGCATAGTACACATTGTACGTATGTCTCGGTTTAGTTGTAAATATGTGTTTGTCAGAGTTGTATAATATATGCTTCAGTGTATTGTCTATTAAAAAAAATGGAGAAAAAGACAAAAAGATGTATGTTTATATTCAGTTATGTATTCTGTAGTTCGTTGAAGTTCGTTTAAAAAAAAGTCAGTTCTTATTCAGTATTGTAATTAGCAGTCTGTTTATTTTTGATTAATTGTTTGTGTATTTGTAAACTGGGTTTCATTCACCTTAGTCACTAGATATGCCTATTCCGCACCCAACCTAAGCCTCAGCAAAACCCTAGTCCGAGTCTTTATGCAACCGGTGGGTAATGGGTGGAGATAAGACTGACCTGCAAGCTTATTAAGTTGTAACTCATATTTGGTATTTGAGGGCAGAGACATATACTGGCACATCTTTTGCTAGTCCAGATATTAAACCGAGAGGAGTGTTGATAGTGTGAGCGGTATGAACATGTATGCCTTAACCGGAAACAAAGTACACTCGTCTGGGCGGCTCTGTTGTTTTTATAATATCATTTAACCTTATTTGTGGGATGTCAATCTAGAAAGTGTCAGTCTGGAAAACTGGGTATGACCTTAAACCTTACTAGTATTAATGGCGATAATCTACATACCTATGATGGCGGTTGATGTTTGCTTTAGAGTTTGCTTGAGGGAAAGCAAAAGATAAGTATGGGGATGTGATGTTCGGGTATTTTGTATATATATTAGCGTATTAATTATGTAGTTTTATTGAATATATTGTTAGAACTTTGGTACTTAATACGTGCTTTTGTATTTCAGGTAATT